>NC_074669.1:11829599-12042099 GCF_029448725.1 Salvelinus fontinalis
CAGTTGAAGTCGGAAGTTTACATACACTTAGGTTGGAGTCATTAAAACTTGTTTTTCAACCACTCCACAAATTTCTTGTTAACAAACTATAGTTTTGGCAAGTCGGGTAGGACATCTACTTTGTGCATGACACAAGTCATTTATCCAACAAATGTTTACAGACAGATTATTTCCCTGTATCACAATTCCAGTGGGTCAGAAGTTTACATACATTAAGTTGACTGTGCCTTTAAACAGCTTGGAAAATTCCAGAAAATGTTGTCATGGCTTTAGAAGCTTCTGATAGGCTAATTGACATAATTTGAGTCAATTGGAGGTGTACCTGTGGATGTATTTCAAGGCCTACCATCAAACTCAGTGCCTCTTTGCTTGACATCATGGGAAAATCAAAAGAAATCAGCCAAGACCCCAGAAAAATATTGTAGACCTCCACAAGTCTGGTTCATCCTTGGGAGCAATTTCCAAATGCCTGATGGTACCACGTTCATCTGTACAAACAATAGTACGCAAGTATAAACACCATGTAACCACGCAGCCGTCATACCGCTCAGGAAAGAGACGCGTTCTGTTTCCTAGAGATGAACGTACTTCGGTGCGAAAAGTGCAAATCAATCCCAGAACAACAGCAAAGGACCTTGTGAAGATGCTTGAGGAAACAGGCACAAAAGCATCTATATCCACAGTAAAACGAGTCCTATATCAACATAACCTGAATGGCTGCTCAGCAAGGAAGAAGCCACTGCTCCAACACCACCATAAAAAATGCCAGACTACAGTTTGCAACTGCAAATGGGGACAAAGATCGTACTTTTTGGAGAAATGTCCTCTGGTCTGATGAAACAAAAATAGAACTGTTTAGCCATAATGACCATTGTTATGTTTGGAGGATAAAGGGGGAGGCTTGCAAGCCGAAGAACACCAACCCAACCGTGAAGCACGGGGGTGGCAGCATCATGTTGTGGGGTGCTTTGCTGCAGGAGGGATTGGTGCACTTCACAAAATACATGGCACCATGAGGAAAGAAAATTATGTGGATATATTGAAGCAACATCTCAAGACATCAGTCAAGAAGTTAAAGCTTGGTCGCAAATGGGTCTTCCAGATGAACAATGACCTCAAGCATACTTACAAAGTTGTGGAAAAACGGTTTAAGGACAACAAAGTCAAGGAATTGGAGTGGCCATCAACAAAGCCCTGACCTCAATCCTATAGAACATTTGTGGGCAGAACTGAAAAAGCATATTCGAGCAAGGAGGCCCTCAAAACTGACTCAATTACACCAGCTCTGTCAGGAGAAATGGGCCAAAATTCACCCAACGTATTGTCGGAAGCTTGTGGAAGGCTACCTGAAACGTTTGATCCAAGTTAAACCATTTAAAAGGCAATGCTACCAAATACTAATTGTATGCATGTAAACTTCTGACCCACTGGGAATGTGATAAAAGAAATAAAAGCTGAAATAAATAGTTCTCTTTACTATTATTCTGACATTTCACATTCTCAAAATAAAGTGGTGATCCTAACTGACCTAAGACAGGGAATTTTTACTAGGATTAAATGTCAGGAATTGTGAAAAACTGAGTTTAAATGTATTTGGCTAAGGTGTATGTAAACTTCCGACTTCAACTGTATACAACTCTGCAAATTAATACAATCTGTCCAATGTCTGTCCAAGATTAAATCTATCTATGGACATAATGCATTCAGCAGGGTTATTGTTTGAGCCTGACAAGGTCTCTCACAAGTTCGCTTGCTTTCAATCAGTGTGTTGTAGTGAAAGAGCAGAGTGGTCCACTCACCCCCAGCCATCTTGCTCCCTTGTTGGCAGCCTGCTGGATCTGGCACCTCTTCAGTGTCACATTGTATATGGCCCCCTCCTCCACCTCCTCCCCCCGGTCCTGCACCGAGCTCTGTGGGAGAGCCATAATGAGCTGTTAACACAAAGACAAACCATCCTCTAGATTAGAACACAGGACTACGAATCAAAGTTTATTGGCCACGTACACAAATGCTATTGCAGGTGCTGCATAATGCTTGTGTTTCTAGCTACAACAGAGCAGTTATACCTAGCAAAACAATACACACATAATCCAAAATGAAGAAAAAAAATAAAGCTATATAAATATAAGTACCAGTCAAAAGTTTGGACACATCAACTCATTCAAGGGTTTTTCTTTATTTTTTTAATATTTTCTACATTGTAGAATAATAGTGAAGACATCAAAACTATGAAACAACACACATGGAATCATGTAGTAACCAAAAAAAGTGTTAAACAAATCAAAATATATTTGAGATTCTTCAAAGTAGCCACCCTTTGCCTTGATGACAGCTTTGCACACTCTTGGCATTCTCTCAACCAGCATCATGAGGTAGACACCTGGAATGCATTTCAATTAACAGGTGTGCCTTGTTAAAAGTTAATTTGTGGAATTTGTTTCCTTGTTATTGCGTTTGAAAACATTAAAAACAGCAGCATTCATTCGTGAATGCAATTTCCGAAATGGAACGGTTTATTTATTGTTTACGCTAATTATTCAAGGGCCGCTTAATTTTATTTTAAAACAAAAATGCTTGATTGCATTTCAAATCACGAATGACTCATATGGTGCGTGATGACATGAAAGAATGATTGATACAGTAGCCTATATAAGTATTGAAATATAGACCTAAGTAAGTTACTGTATTAAGACTTAACAGGATGCGCTCTTTGGCCTACAGCTTGATGGTGGTTATACAAGGCTGCTAGACTAAGCCTACTAATGATAATGAAATTACTTATTATAATGATCATAATAACAATAATAAGAGATCAAGAAAAATTAGAGTTATTATTATAAATATAATTTGACAATTTGGAAGCGTGTAAACACAAAATAAATGATAAATAATACTAGACAGGCTGTTCTAACAACATCAAAAAAGTGTAAAGCCTTTATTACATCAAAGCAAATATTAATAACAGCCAAATTTGTGAAATTTTTATCCGACATGTGGTTGTGTGAGGCTTGGTGCTCACGGAATCAGTAGGTTATTAAACAAACACTCAAACAGGCAGCAGAAGCAAGATCTGTCTTATTTCTGTAGATATATTGATAGTTTATAAAGCCAGGCACATTTAACAGTTAGACTATTGATTAAAGACCTAATTAAGTTGGGGTTTCCTCTCCTCACTTTTCTTTTTTTTTGTTTTTTATTTTATTTTATTTTTTAATTTTTATCCTATTTTCTCCCCAATTTTCGTGGTATCCAATCGCTAGTAATTACTACCTTGTCTCTTCGCTACAACTCCCGTACGGGCTCGGGAGAGACGAAGGTCGAAAGCCATGCGTCCTCCGAAGCACAACCCAACCAGCCGTACTGCTTCTTAACACAGCGCGCCTCCAACCCGGAAGCCAGCCGCACCAATGTGTCGGAGGAAACACCGTGTACCTGGCCCCCTTGGTTGGCGCGCACTGCTCTCCTCACTTTTCATAGACAATAAGACAAGGGCTGTTCTCATCTTCTCATTCTGCTGCTGCCTCCGCCGCATTGTTCTCAACCCCAATATGCTGTTTAACTTTGCTATAATGCACATAGCAACATGGTCTAGGAAAAAGCGCCAATTCAACAGCGCAGTGATGTTTCAGAAACGCAGACAGCCACCGCTATCCGACTCGGGAGAAAGCACATTTGTTCGAAAATAAGATCATTTTGATTAGTGTTGCACCATCATTTAAGTAATATAACCATATACAATTTCAGTACCACCTCATAGTGGTGATGGATTGTGCCATGGACACCTGCCAGTCGAACATCTCGTTCCAAAATCATGGGCATTAATATGGAGTTGGTCCCCCCTTTGCTGCTACAACAGCCTCCACTCTTCTGGTAAGGCGTTCCACTAGATGTTGGAACATTGCTGCAGGGACTTGCTTCCATTCAGCCACAAGAGCAATAGTAAGGTCGGGTATTGATGTTGGGTGATTAGGCCTGGCTCGCAGTCGGCGTTCCAATTCCTCCCAAAGGTGTTCAATAGGGTGTATGTATAGTGAATGTATAGGGGAAGGTGACTAGGCATCAGGATATATGATAAACTGAGTGGCAGCAATGTAAATGGTGATTGTATGTGAGTGTGTTTGCGTAGTCAGTACAAATGTGTGCATGTTATGTGTGTGTTGGGAGTGTCAGTGTGCGTGTAGAGTCCTGTGAGTGTGCATAGAGACAGTACAAAAAGAAAAGGGTCAACTCAGTCTGTGCAGCCATTCCTTAAGCTATTTAGCAGTCTCATGGCTTGGGGATAGAAGCTGTTCAGGAGCCTGTTGGTGTCAGACTTGATACATTGGTATTGCTTGCCGTGCGGAAGCAGAGAGAACAGTCTATGGCTTGGCTGGCTAGAGTCTATAATGATTTTCATGGCCTTCCTTTCACACCGCCTGATATAGAGGTCCTGGATGGCAGTGAGCTCAGCCCCAGTGATGTACTGGGCTGTCCGCACCACCCTCTGCAGCGCCATGCGATCGATGGCGGTGCTGTTGCCATACCAAGCAGTGATGCAGCCAGTCAAGTTGCTCTCAATGGAGCGGCTGTAAAACCTTTAACTTCCAGAGGGAGAAGAGGAGCTGCAGCGCCTTTCTCACGACTGTGCAAGTCAGTGAACCATTTTAAGTACTTAGTGATTTGGACACCGAGGAAGTTAAAGCTCTCAACCCGTACTCCTCACGGTGCAGTCTCTACTCTGTCTCTGAATCCGTCTTGGCGACACATCAGTTATGCAGAGCACACAGACACAGAACAGCAGTTTACCCTCTCAAATTCAAAAATATGCCCAGTCAGGGACGAAGGCAGGCAACAGAGCCACATCCAGTGTGACGGCGACCAGGGCTCATTTTAAACCCATAAAGAGGAGCTGTTTAGATGACAGCGCACTCCAGCCAAGTCCACACTCTCACTTTCCACCAGCATCACAACAGCCGGACAAAGTCCACTCTCTCCCCAAACAGAGTGGTGGCAGCTAGAGTTAAAAGGTCACGGCTTGCTGTTAACAGGCTCAATGTCCAGCTCTGAAGGCCAATGGCACTTAGCCCGGGGCGGTTGTGAGTGGCTGTTTCGGTTCTATCAAAAACAAAGCATACAGGGCCAGGCAGGAAACCCACCCCAAACAATCAGCCAGACACTGATAAACAGTGTGTGATGGCAATGGGCTCTGGTGGAAAGAGAAATAGTGAGAGAGAGCAAGAAGGCCACAGAGGAGTAATTGAGTGCAGGAGATAAAATGGCCCAGCATGTATGCATTTCCCATTCATTTCCCGTACAGTGCTGCCCCTCTGTGAGTTAAATACTTCACTCAGTGAGTTATGTAGTCTAGTCCACTCCAAAACAAAATCAGGAGGTCCTTCTGCTCACTGGCCCAGCCTGCTGAGTCCACAGTATGTGCACAGAGACTGCTTTTTTTTGTGCCAAGCAGAAATGTTTTTCAGACAGGGGTTTAAAGGTCTACCTGCTTTGTAGACCAAGATGGGGCACATGGTGTACCAAAGGCCCTGGGCGGAGTTGTAAAAAGAGAGATCAAACAAGTTATGCACAGTTATGTACAGTGTACATTTTAGCCTCTAAAAAGGACCCATCTAAAAGGCCTATAATACAATTGCAAATCTGAGAAGAATACAGTTGTGAATAAGAATGAGTTTAGATACTACAAGGTATATTAAATGGCCCCAAGATATAAACTCAAATTTCAGACTTGCTGGACAGGCTCCAGTTTGGAAGGATGTTGCAATCCAGTGGAGGTGGAATGCAGACTACAGAAGAGACTATTAAACTCGGGCAAATATAGGAGCAGTATGTATTAAACCCCCTACTGACAACATCACATAACACACACTGGTTTTATTACCTATATTTGAAAAGAATACGCTCAAGGTAACAACAACGGTGTCAAGTCTTTGGACTTATCTGGTGTTGGCTTTGTGCTCAGATTGCTCCAGACGCAACTAGGACCGGTAGAGAGATCGTCTCAGGGCTCATTTCACTCTCGGCTAGGAGACAAGTGTTTTTGTCTTCAGCGAAAAACGAACTAGCATATTAGGCCAGAGTAAGATTTCCAGACCGCGTCTTTACGCAAAACGTTTACGCGCAAGATATTAATGAAGACTATTCAAAGTACACCACGATGGCGTCGAGGGTGAGAAAACAAATATAACTAAATGTTCAAATGTATCCCCCTCGCTGTCCCCTCCTCCTTTCCTTTATCCGCTACTTTCCTAAGCCTAAAAGCTGACTCTCCAACCGCAAAATCAACAAAAGTCTGCAGCACGGAAAACAGAGTAACTTTTTACCATTTTATCTTTCCAGGCGAATCTCATTGTCAGCGCTTCTCTCATGATCCGGGGACAGCATCAAAAGATGCTAACAGTCCATCCAGGCAAGAAATGTTTCCAGTTCCTAGCAACATACAGCGCGGTCCTGCTCTGTAAAATATACTCTCCTCTACTACACACACAATCAGTCACAGCTCTCTTGTTTGTGTTGCCCCCGGCTTTCGAATCCTCATCCTCCTCCTGTCTTTCAACACATCCTCTTCCTTCGTCCCGCTGTTGAATAGCCGAGCTCCGCCTACTGCACTCGCGGTCCTCCCCATAACCCCCCCCATTCCCATTTCCCCTTAAAATGTCGCATTTTAGATACAATCTTACTAAGTAGAGAAAAATCATAAAATAATAATTTAGCAACTACTGAGATTTTCATTTGTGGCCTGCACATTTGTGGCCTGCTGGAGGTCATTTTGCAGGGCTCTGGCAGTGCACCTCCTTGCACTAAGGCGGAGGTACCGGTCCTGCTGCTGGGTTGTTGCCCTCCTACGGCCTCCTCCACGTCTCCTGATGTACTGGCCTGTCTCCTGGTAGCGCCTGCATGCTCTGAACACTACGCTGACAGACACAGCAAACCTTTTTGCCACAGTTCGCATTGATGTGTCATCCTGGATGAACTGCACTACCTGAGCCACTTGTGTGGGTTGTATACTCCGTCTCATGCTACCACTAGAGTGAGAGCACCGCCAGCATTCAAAAGTGACCAAAACATCAGCCAGGAAGCATAGGAACTGAGAAGTGGTCTGTGGTCACCACCTGCAGAATCACTCCTGTTTTGGGGGGTGTCTTGCTAATTGCCTATAATTTCCACCTTTTGTCTATTCCATTTGCACAACAGCATGTGAAATTTATTGTCAATCAGTGTTGCTTCCTAAGTGGACAGTTTGATTTCACAGAAGTGTGATTGACTTGGAGTTACATTGTGTTGTTTAAGTGTTCCCTTTATTTTTTTGAGCAGTGTATAATACCACAAGACCTAGACCTACACTTTGAAATATTGCGGGGCATTGTACAATGAATAGTATATTTTTTTATTGATAAAAAAATAATAAAACACACACAACAACAAGGGCACTAGACTTGTTTCCTTATTTATTAAGCTGAAGACAGGCACTTACTAGTCTTTTTTTTTTTACTCTTGAAATTGTAACTTATTTTTTATCAAATGTAACATGTGCGCTTTATGACAGAATGTTAAAATTTGGTGAAATCAAAAGTACATTATTTACTCACCATAACAATTTCAAATATAAGGAACAATAATATAAACGCAACATGCAACAATTTCAAAGATTTACTGAGTTACACTTCATATAAGGAAATCCATCAATTGAAATAAATTCATTAGGCCCTAATCTATGGATTTCACTTGACTGGGAATACGGATATGCATCTGTTGGTCACAGATACCTTAAAAAAAAAGTCAGTATCTGGTGTAACCACCATTTGCCTCATGCAGCGCGACACATCTCCTTCGCATAGAGTTGATCAGGCTGTTGATTGTGGCCTGTGGAATGTTGTCCCACTCCTCTTCAATGGCTGTGCGAAGTTGCTGGATATTGGCGGGAACTGGTACATGCTGTCGTAGATGTCGATCCAGAGCATCCCAAACGTGCTCAATGGGTGTCATGTCTGGTGAGTATGCAGGCCATGGAAGAACTGGAACATTTTCAGCTTCTAGGATTTGTATACTGATCCTTGCGACATGGGGCAGCGCATTATAATACTGAAACATGAGGTGATGGCAGCGGATGAATTGCACAACAGTGGGCCTCAGGATCTCATCCCGGCATCTCTGTGGATTCAAATTGCCATCAATAAAATGCAATTGTGTTCGTTGTCTGTAGTTTATGCCTTCCCATACCATTCCTGCAGTCAACATGCCAATTGTACACTCCTTTAAAACTTGAGACATCTGTAACATTTTAGAGTGGCCTTTTATTGTCCCCAGCACAATGTGCACATGTGTAATGATCATGCTGTTTAATCAGCTTCTTGATATACCACACCTGTGAGGTGGATGGATTATCTTGGCAAAGGAGAAATGCTCACTGACAGGGATGTAAACAATCTTGTGTACAACATTTGAGAGAAATAAGCTTTTTGTTTGAATGTAACATTTCTGGGATCTTTTATTTTAGCTCATGAAACATGGCACCAACACTTTACATCTTGCGTTTATATATATTTTTCAGTATATATAAATATACAGTATATATATATATATATATATATATATATATATATATATATATATATATATATATATATATATATATATATATATCACTGCCAAAGTTTTGGCTTGGTGGCCAAAAAAAGGATCTTCCATTGATTAATATCTAAAGAGTAATTTAAGAAGCCAAATTAGGGACCAGTTTAGCCACCCTGTAGACTAGATGTTACAGCCATGCATTTCTGGAATATAGTCAGGCATTACATGCATTTGAGCAAAGATTTCGTTTTTTTTACCGTATGGGGCAAGACCGTGTGGGATGGTTTGAAGCTGCTCTGTTCAAGTGATGAGGATCAAGAGGTCACTGTTAGAGAAAGTCTACTGTACTGTTGGAGAACAGGCCATTTAGTGGGTGTTATCAGAGCTCTCTCGCTCTGTCTCTGTGTGTGTGTGTGTGTGTGTGTGTGTGTGTGTGTGTGTGTGTGTGTGTGTGTGTGTGTATGAGTCATAGAGAGTTCACAGCACGGTCAGGAGCTCATAGAGAAGCCCTCTAAGCCAGAAGAGAAGAAGCCCAAAACAATGAATCATCAGAAGATTTCTCAGTGCAACTTAGGAAGAATGATTATATTTTGGACTGGATGGGAAGAATTGCACTGAGTGCCTTCCTTAAGCTTGACATGAGCAAACAAAGAAGATTCATCCTCACTATTAAAGCATTGGCACCAGTTAAAGCCAGCGACTCCAGTGGAAACTCTGTCATTGCATCACTGCATAGCAAGCAGTACTAGGAAGTACCTCTCAGCATCCAATGTTTGTCTGTCTGTCTGCCTGCCTGAGAGACACAGGGAGTGATCACTTCCCAAAGCCTTTACTCACACTACTACTGTCATTATTGTGACTACGTTGGGTCCGGAACAATTTGTGCCTGTGTGTAGGTGGGCCGTGTGTCCTGCTGTATCTGTCTGTGTGTGAATTATGTTGTCTGCGCATGCAGATTAGTGTGTGTGCATGTTTGTTTGTGTTTTTACCACACTGTCCAGTGTCCAGTAGGGGGCAGTGTGTATGTAAAATGGTGAATTTCTCCAGAGTCAGCACTGGGTTTTTCAATGTAATGTGCAGGTGCCATAATGCCAGAGGAGTTGCTTGTTTGTATGACTTTGGGTTATGATCTGTCATAGCTTCATAAAACCTAAAAGCTGCGCAATCAAAGAGCACAAAGTCAGTGCCTACTAACAGGTGGAATCTCTGTGACTGTTCAATCATGCAGATTACAGCTTCCCCCCTCTCCCTCCATGTTTCTCCCCTGTTCCACCCCTCTCCCCCTTCTTCCTCATGTGTTACTCCCCGCTCCACTTTTTTGCATTCCCCCTTTCTCCCCCACCTGTTCCTTTCCTCTCTCTTCTTCCTGTACTCTCTCCTTACTGCTACATGCTCTTCCATCGCTCTTTTCTCCCCTCTATCCCCATTGATTGTGTTTCTCCTCACTCTTATCTTCTCCCCTTCCTCCTGTGTTTCTCTCCTCTCTCTTGCCTTGCCCCTTTTCTCTGCCCCTGCCTCTCCTTTCTCCTGTCTCAGCAGCCCGTCTCAGCCTGGTCTCTGATCTACTGTTCCCAGAGAGGAAGTGAGGCTCTACCAGTGGCCTCCTGGCCTCAGCAGCACAGTGATTCATATAGCCGGCCAGTCTCCAGAGGAATAACACCACCCCTGTCAGTAAACCCCACTAAGACACTCAGAGCCCCTCCCCTTTGGACGACCACCGGGCTGGGGTCGCATTGTCTCACAGTAATCTTGCGGAGCACACAGGCAACGTTACACCATGGCTTATACAGACTGATCCTAGAACTGCCTATAAGAGTAGGATGACAAGGTTCTTACATGCGGAGGTCAGTTTTACATTTCCTCTAACAAAGCTTCTCCTAGATCTGTGCCTAAAGGCAACTTATATCCAAAGCTTCAGAGAGGTAATATTAAAGGCTGATCCGGAGTGTTCCACGGTGTTCATCTGGGGTCAATAGTTTTGAGCTGCCCTCGGCACCAAAACAAGGAAAAAAATCCTCAGTTCTGGGCTGTGTTTTATGATGACTCATACAACCATGTCTAATGTCTTATAGACATTACGGTGACTTGGGGTATCCCCATAGCCCTCCATCCTCTCCCCTGCCCCCTGCCTATAAGCCCTAATTAAGAAGCGTGGGTCTACCTGTCTGGCCTCCTATTACTCTCACGATTACTGTACCACCCTAATACTGCATATTAATCACTGTCCTGTACACCCCCCTGCACTGCCCACCTGGACATCAGCCCCGTCACTCCCCTCCCTGTTTGATTTTAAAAAGGTTGGCGTAGTAGTCACCATTTTTCCGTACTTTTGGGTCAACACAGAAACACATTTCTATGAATGACTATTGAGTGTCAGTTTCCTTCCATGGGCTGTAGCTATGGGAGTTTGTTAATTAAATGACAGTGTTTTGACAGACACATTCAGTTCTCCTTTGTGTCATAATGACCCACATCCATTGACACGGCGTACTGACACATGACTGCAGTGCCAAGAAATAAAAAGTGAGCTAGAAAGGAAACATTTTAACCTCACAAGAAAGCACAAGAAAAGAAGACAAAATGGGAAGGAGGAGTGCTTGGTCAGGTTTTCTGTTTTTCCTTGGAAACCACATCATCATTGTAGATTTACTCTCTTGATCTGCTATTGCTCAGATTGTTCAACGACCCACTATCGAAAGGCCCGGTGGGGTTTGTTACCAGTCATTGGGCTGTGCTGAACATGGCCTGTATTCTAGGTAGGGATATCCTTGTCTCATCGTGCACCAGCGACTCCTGTGGCGGACCGGGCGCAGTGCGCGCTAACCAAGGTAGCCAGGTGCACTGTGTTTCCTCCGACACATTGGTGAGGCTGGCTTCCCGGGTTGGAGGCGCGCTGTGTTAAGAAGCAGTGCGGCTTGGTTGGGTTGTGTTTCGGAGGACGCATGGCTTTTGACCTTCGCCTCTCCCGAGCCCATACGGTAGTTGTAGCGATGAAACAAGATAGTAATTACTAACAATTGGATACCACGAAATTGGGGCGAAAAAGGGGTAAAATTTAAAAAATATATATATTAAAAAATAAAAAATACTCATACAGTGCCTTCATTGATACCCCTTGATTTTTTTCCACATTTTGTTGTGTTACATCCTGATTGAAAATTTGATCACCCCATCTACGCACAATACCGCATAATGACGAAGTGAAAACGTGTTTAGAAATGTTTGCAAATTTATTGAAAATGAAATACAGAAATGTCTAATTTACATAAATATTCAATACATGTTAGAATCACCTTTGGCAGTGATTACAGCTGAGTCTTTCTGTGTAAGTCTCTAAGATCTTTTGACACCTGGATTGTAAAACATTTGCACATTATTCTTTAAAGAATTCTTAAAGCTCAGTCAAGTTGGTTGTTGATCATGGCTAGACAGCCATTTTCAAGTCTTTCCATAGATTTTTATGGCGATTTAAGTCAGAACTGTAACTAGGTCACTCAGGAACATTCAATGTCTTCTTGGTAAGCAACTCCAGTGTATATTTGGCCTTGTGTTTTAGGTTATTGTCCTGCTGAAAGGTGAATTTGTCTCCCAGTGTCTGTTGGAAAGCAGACTGAACCAGGTTTTCCTCTAGGGTTTTGCCTGTGCTTAGCTCTATTCTGTTTATTTTTATCCTAAAAAAACTTCATAGTCCTTGCAGATGACAAGCATACCCATAACATGATGCAGCCATCACCATGTTTGAAAATATGAAGAGTGCTATTCAGTGATGTGGATTTTTTGGATTTGCCCCAAATATAACGCTTTGTATTCAGGACATAAAGTTAATTTCATTTGGTGGCCTTATTGCAAACAGGATGCATGTTTTGGAATATTCTGTACAAGCTTCCTTCTTTTCACTATCAAAAGCGTTGAAAAGAGGAACAAAGTAATATTTTTATCCGCCCTAGGGCCAGGAGTTTTCCAGGAGTTTTATTTTAAAGCATCTGACCTGATTTACAAAAAAATCTGATCCCATCATAGCCCATATCAAACCATTTTTTTACAGCTGATTTACCTGGTTAGATTAGCCTACCAGATCAGGAAAAACTCTGGGCCCCAGGAAGACAATTTCCTCCCCATCACTCTGGGGCCTGCCACCATTGAAAATCACCACACAATGTTACAAATAGGAAAACAAATACATTATATTCGTATGAGCTACCATCTCAAAATGTTGACTTACAAAACACCAGTCTTAACGTCAACAGTGAAGAGGCGACTCTGGGATGCTGGCCTTCTAGGCAGAGTTCCTCTGTCCAGTGTCTGTGTTCTTTTGCCAATCTTAATCTTTTATTTTTATTGGCTAGTCTGAGATACGGCTTTTTCTTTGCAACTCTGCCTAGAAGGCCAGCATCCCGGAGTTGCCTCTTCACTGTTGACATTGAGACTGGTGTTTTGCAGGTACTATTTAATGATGCTGCCATGTAAAAACGGTCTGAGTTCAATCACTGCTTTATTTTATGGCTCACCTAGTTTCATAACTGATCTTTAAGAAGGGAAGAGAAGGGTGGGAGAGACAGATAGATAATAGGGCACATTACAACAACACTTCACAAGCCAAGGGAGCAGTACTAGTGGACATAAATGCATAACAGGCATACATGTTATGAAACTGTAGTCTATTAAAATGTTAAATTGGAGCATTTTCTCTCCTGTAACCAATAACAGGAGGAAGAGCAGTCATAAACAGAAATGCTATAATACATATACCTGTGTAATTCGAATAGATAATATAGGTTAAGAAAGTGTGCCATCTCTGATAAACAATAAAACAAACAGGATTCAGAGTGCCTCTAACACAAACAGACTCATTGTTTGGTGTGTCAGCGCCAAAACTAGCTTATAATATGCCATTTAGCAGACGCTTTTATCCAAAGCGATTTACAGTCATGTGTGCATATATTTTGCGTATGGGTGGTCCCAGGAATCAAACCCACTACCCTGGCGTTACAAGCGCCATGTTCTACCAACTGAGCTACAAAGCACACACTGTTATTATGTGTACACATGCATACACGCGCAAAATCTGTGTGTGTGTGTGTGTAATTCATTTGTTTGGAATCTGTTTGTGTGAAATCACAAATCTGTTTGTTGTGTGTGTGTGTGTGTGTGTGTGTGTGTGTGTGTGTGTGTGTGTGTGTGTGTGTGTGTGTGTGTGTGTGTGTGTGTAATTCATTTGTTTGGAATCTGTTTGTGTGAAATCACAAATCTGTTTGTTGTGTGTGTGTGTGTGTGTGTGTGTGTGTGTGTGTGTGTGTGTGTGTGTGTGTGTGTGTGTGTGTGTGTGTGTGTGTGTGTGTGTGTGTGTGTGTGTGTGTGTGTGTGTGTGTGTGTGTGT
Organism: Salvelinus fontinalis; assembly: GCF_029448725.1. Classification (NCBI taxonomy): domain Eukaryota; kingdom Metazoa; phylum Chordata; class Actinopteri; order Salmoniformes; family Salmonidae; genus Salvelinus; species Salvelinus fontinalis. Next base: position 11,843,542 of record NC_074669.1, read on the forward strand.
GTGTGTGTGTGTGTGTGTTTGTTTGTTTGGAATCTGTTTGTGTGAAGTCACAAGTCTGTATGTTTTGGAATCTGTATTGTTTGGAAGCTGTATATGCGAGCGTGAGCAGTGGTCAGTGGGAGAGGTCTGCCTTCCGACCTGGCCTTTCTGTCCGGGAGCAATGAGCGGAAACTGTCCAGCTAGTCGGGAAGAGTTGTCACCCAGGATGTCAGAGGACCAGAAGAAGACTATCTCAAAGATACAGAATGTCACACTCTCTATCCACTGAGCACACAGAGACCATACAGATTCTATTCATATTCACCATATCAACACTATGTACTTTAGGGCAATTCCACAGTAAAATACTGGCACTGAGATTCAGATGTTTCACTTAAAAATGTATGTCAAACATAAACCAATGATTGCAAGGTTAAATTATACAACTCTACGAACAAGGACTACTTTTAACAATTTCCACAGAGCATTTACAAAAACTGATGCAAAGTTTGGTAACAGAATGACAGTTTATGCCGTTTGTGCCATCATTCTGTGAACAAACGTTGCATTTGCATTGTTCTTCAAGTAAATGTGTTTTTGTAAAAATGTAAGTAATCCTTGTGCATAGAGTTGTATGGTTTGTTTAACTTTGCAATCATAGATTTTTGTTTGACATACATTTAAAAGTGAAAGATATGAGTCTCAATATGACTCTGCTATCGTGGAATTTCCCTTTAATACTGAGCCACAGACCTACTAATAGTTGTATTGGTCAAACATGCACAGACCACCCAAAGACCTACATTTTCCGACACCATATCAACAATGTTTAGGTAAATTCCAAATTAAAAAGATTCAGGGATAAAATAGGTATAGACATCCATGCTTGCATCTCTCATGAAAACAATAAAAGTGACATGGATAATAAACTGTTATTAGGCTACCTCACTGTAATACGCACACACTAATAGCACATAACATGTACACACAACCACGGGTCATGTTCCAGCTTCATGGCTGATAAACTGTGAAGCAGTGATGCAGGTTGCCTGAATGCATGGATGGCCACTCAGCAGGTCAGGGGTGGTCAGAGAAAGCAACAGTGTGTTACCAGCGGTCACTGCTAGCTACATGTGACTGTGCAGCAGAATTGCTGGTGGGAGCAAGAGATGAGGCTTCGATTTCCCGCTCAACAACCCCCTTCCTTATCCTCCCGTTTCCTCAAATCACCACAACCACACAGACCGACATTTGAGGAATAAACAGAGCTCAGCAGAACTACAGGTCACATTTCCCTGTGAAGGTGGTTCTCTTTCTCTCTGCTTTCCGTCTCTCCTCGACCATCATCACTGTACACAATCCCATTGGACTGTTAATCTTAGTATACTTTGGACATTGAATGGTCTGTCACTGTCTACTTTTCTGTCAATTTCATGAATCCCTTTGTACAGGGTCTCTCACATCTCAGCCCAACAATGAAACTACCAAAACATACACTCCCCTCTGTATGTATTTGGGGTCATTCCACCTCAAAAATCACAAGAAAGAGGATTACGACACCCACCATAACAGATCGTTCTGAAAAAGTTTATGTTGTTAGAAACAGATAAGATTAGCATTCCTGCAACATTATTTTGTGGAAATACTTTATACTTTGATCTGAGAAATTAAGCTAATTGATTGCACCAAATGGTCAATTTTTATTTGTAGGATTCATATAATGTTCAATAAATATAGTACCTAACATTCGATTTGGACCAAGCTTTTTCTAGCAATGAGTTAGATATTAAAAATCAAAAGAAATGGTCAAAAGCCACCTACAGATCTCCCCCACACCCCATGCCCAACACCCCACGCCCCACACCCAACGCCCCATACCCAACGCCCAACGCCCAACTCCCCACACCCAGAGAAATGTGTAATTTGTTGTTGGTTTTATGTCCCATCCTACATTCTGATATTACCAGGTTCAGACCACCAGATGGTGCTTTTCCTGCTACTAGGTACTTTCTTTTAAAAATCCCCCCACTGTTAAATGGAAAGTTCACCCAAATGACAAAATTTCATTTTGGTTTTCTTACCCTGTCAGCAGTCTATGGACCAAGTACGACAAAAACACATGCTTTGGTTTGGATTACCAGGCCATTGTCTCAAATGCTAACTTTTTAGCATTTTTGTAACAAATCCAAAATGGTACCTACAGTTGAAGTCGGAAGATTACATACACCTTAGCCAAATACATTTAAACTCAGTTTTTCACAATTCCTGACATTTAATCCTAGTAAAAATGCCCTGTCTTAGGTCAGTTAGGATCACCACTATATTTTAAGAATGTAAAATGTCAAAATAATAGTAGAGAGAATGATTTATTTCAGCTTTTATTTCTTTCATTACATTCCCAGTGGGTCAGAATTTAGTATTTGGTAGCATTGCCTTTAACTTATTTTACTTGGGTCAAACGTTTCAGGTAGCCTTCCACAAGCGTCCCACAATAAGTTGGGTGAATTTTGACCTATTCCTCCTGACAGAGCTGGTGTAACTCAGTCAGGTTTGTAGGCCTCCTCGCTCGCACACGCTTTTTCAGTTCTGTCCACAAATTTTCTATAGGATTGAGGTCAGGGCTTTGTGATGGCCACTCCAATTCCTTGACTTTGTTGTCCTTAAGCCATTTTGCCACAACTTTGGAAGTATGCTTGGGGTCATTGTCCATTTGGAAGACCCATTTGCGACCAAGCTTTAACTTCCTGACTGATGTCTTGAGATGTTACTTCAATATATTCACATAATTTTCCTGCCTCATGATGCCATCTATTTTGTGAAGTGCACCAGTCCAGTCCCAAGACCCATTTGCGACCAAGCTTTAACTTCCTGACTGATGTCTTGAGATGTTACTTCAATATATTCACATAATTTTCCTGCCTCATGATGCCATCTATTTTGTGAAGTGCACCAGTCCAGTCCCTCCTGCAGCAAAGCACCACCACAACATGATGCTGCCACTCCCGTGCTTCCCAGTTGGGATGGTGTTCTTCGGCTTGCAAGCCTACCCCTTTTTCCTCCAAACATAACGATGGCCATTATGGCCGAACAGTTCTATTTTTGTTTCATCAGACCAGAGGACATTTCTCCAAAAAGTACGATCTTTGTCTCCATGTGCAGCTGCAAACCGTAGTCAGGCTTTTTTATCATGGCGGTTTTGGAGCAGGGGCTTCTTCCTTGCTGAGCGGCCTTTCAGGTTATGTTGATATAGGACTCGTTTTACTGTGGATATTGTTACTTTTGTGCCTGTTTCCTCCAGCGTCTTCACAAGGTCCATTGCTGTTGGTCTGGGATTGATTTGCACTTTTCGTACCAAAGTACGTTCATCTCTAGGAGACCGAACACATCTCCTTCCTGAGCGGTATGACAGCTGCGTGGTCCCATAGTGTTTATACTTGCGTACTATTGTTTGTACAGATGAACGTGGTACCTTCACGCGTTTTGGAAATTGCTCCCAAGGATGAACCAGACTTGTGGAGGTCTACATTTTTTTCTGAGGTCTTGGCTGATTTCTTTTGATTTTCCCATCATGTCAAGTAAAGAGGCCCTGAGTTTGAAAGTAGGCCTTGAAATACATCCACAGGTAAACCTCCAATTGACTCAAATTATGTCAATTAACCTATCAGAAGCTTCTAAAGCCATGACAACATTTTCTGGAATTTTCCAAGCTGTTTAAAGGCACAGTCAACTTAGTGTATGTAAACTTCTGACCCACTGGAATTGTGATACAGTGAATTATAAGTTAAATAATCTGTCTGTAAACAATTAGATGTCTTAACCGACTTGCCAAAACTATAGTTTGTTAACAAGAAATTTGTGGAGTGGTTGAAAAACTAGTTTTAATGACTCCAACCTAAGTGTATGTAAACTTCCGACTTCAACTGTATATTAGCATTTTCACGCTTCAAGTCCAAATCATCTTAAAGTATCTAAAAATGTATTGTGTAAAACTGTATGTTACTTATAGGGGATTTGGATATGAACCGCGAAAATGCTAACATACAATACCAGTCAAAAGTTTGGACACACCTACTCATTCAAGGTTTTGGAATCATGTAGTACGCAAAAAAGCGTTAAACAAAATCACAATATATTTTATATTTGAGATTCTTCAAAGTATCCACCCTTTGCCTTGATGACAGATTTGCACACTCTTGGCATTCTCTCAACCAGCTTCATTAGGTAGTCACCTGGAATGCATTTCAACTAACAGGTGTGCCTTGTTAAAAGCTGATTTGTGGAATTCTTTCCTTCTTAATGCGCTTGAGCGAATCAGTTGTGTTGTGACAAGGTAGGGGTGGTGTACAGAAGATAGCCCTATTTTGTAAAAGACCAAGTCCATATTATGGCAAGAACAGCTCAAATAAGCAAAGAGAAAGGACAGTCCATCATTACTTTAAGACATGCAGTTCAGTCAATCCGGGAACATTTCAAGAAATTTGAAAGTTTCTTCAAGTGCAGTTACAAAAACCATCAAGCACTATGATAAAACTGTCTCTCATAAGGACCGCCACAGGAAAGGAAGACCCAAAGTTACCTCTGCTGCAGAGGATAAGTTCATTAGAGTTACCAGCCTCAGAAATTGCAGCCAAAATAAATACTTCAATAAATACTTCAAGTAACAGACACATCTCAACATCAACTGTTCAGAGTAGACTACGTGAATCAGGCCTTCGTGTTGTGAGAAGGGAGAGAGAGAGAGAGAGACACAGCTGCATGTGAGCTCTCGCATTTTTCAACATGTTTTTTACAAAAGGATAGATTCGGAGTTAGATAAACTTCGATTTTTCGGGCAGGGACATGTGCAGGATTCTACCATCCACAGCATGGCCTTCGCTCCAGATCAATACTCCAAACCTACAACCTAATTTTGGACAAAATTACCTGGAAGGATTACTGCTACCAAGGACTCCTTTTTCCAAACTATACGGAGGGTGCTCTGGCAAACATGCAGCAGAGACCTGAAGAAACCATCCAACCTGGAACTGAGTGAGTAGTGTTTGGTCTGACGCTATTTTGAAAGCCAAGAAGAAAAAAGAAAAGAAAGTACATTAAAATGATATATTTTACTTTATGTGTACTGAATGTATTTATATCTATTTTTCCATGTATTTATTTCCTTTTTATATTATGATTTTTCTATTTTGTATTTTGCATTTACTTTTTAAAATTATATATACAGTGGGGCAAAAAAGTATTTAGTCAGCCACCAATTGTGCAAGTTCTCCCACTTAAAAAGATGAGAGGCCTGTAATTTTCATCATAGGTACACTTCAACTATGACAGACAAAATGAGAAAAAAAAATCTAGAAAATCACATTGTAGGATTTTTAATGAATTTATTTGCAAATTATGGTGGAAAATAAAGTATTTGGTCACCTACAAACAAGCAAGATTTCTGGCTCTCACAGACCTGCAACTTCTTCTTTAAGAGGCTCCTCTGTCCTCCACTCGTTACCTGTATTAATGGCACCTGTTTGAACTTGTTATCAGTATAAAAGACACCTGTCCACAACCTCAAACAGTCACACTCTAAACTCCACTATGGCCAAGACCAAAGAGCTGTCAAAGGACACCAGAAACAAAATTGTAGACCTGCACCAGGCTGGGAAGACTGAATCTGCAATAGGTAAGCAGCTTGGTTTGAAGAAATCAACTGTGGGAGCAATTATTAGGAAATGGAAGACATACAAGACCACTGATAATCTCCCTCGATCTGGGGCTCCACGCAAGATCTCACCCCGTGGGGTCAAAATGATCACAAGAACGGTGAGCAAAAATCCCAGAACCACACGGGGGGACCTAGTGAATGACTTGCAGATAGCTGGGACCAAAGTAACAAAGCCTACCATCAGTAACACACTACGCCGCCAGGGACTCAAATCCTGCAGTGCCAGACGTGTCCCCCTGCTTAAGCCAGTACATGTCCAGGCCCGTCTGAAGTTTGCTAGAGAGCATTTGGATGATCCAGAAGAAGATTGGGAGAATGTCAGATGAAACCAAAATATAACTTTTTGGTAAAAACTCAACTTGTCGTGTTTGGAGGACAAAGAATGCTGAGTTGCATCCAAAGAACACCATACCTACTGTGAAGCATGGGGGTGGAAACATCATGCTTTGGGGCTGTTTTTCTGCAAAGGGACCAGGACGACTGATCCGTGTAAAGGACAGAATGAATGGGGCCATGTATCGTGAGATTTTGAGTGAAAACCTCCTTCCATCAGCAAGGGCATTGAAGATGAAACGTGGCTGGGTCTTTCAGCATGACAATGATCCCAAACACACCGCCCGGGCAATGAAGGAGTGGCTTCGTAAGAAGCATTTCAAGGTCCTGGAGTGGCCTAGCCAGTCTCCAGATCTCAACCCCATAGAAAATCTTTGGAGGGAGTTGAAAGTCCGTGTTGCCCAGCAACAGCCCCAAAACATCACTACTCTAGAGGAGATCTGCATGGAGGAATGGGCCAAAATACCAGCAACAGTGTGTGAAAACCTTGTGAAGACTTACAGAAAACGTTTGACCTCTGTCATTGCCAACAAAGGGTATATAACAAAGTATTGAGATAAACTTTTGTTATTGACCAAATACTTATTTTCCACCATAATTTGAAAATAAATTCATAAAAAATCCTACAACGTGATTTTTTTTTTCTAATTTTGTCTGTCATAGTTGAAGTGTACCTATGATGAAAATTACAGGCCTCTCTCATCTTTTTAAGTGGGAGAACTTGCACAATTGGTGGCTGACTAAATACATTTTTGCCCCACTGTATATATACATATATTTGTTTTACCTTTGTTTAACTAGTTAAGGCTGCCAGGCTTGCTTGGACAAACCAGATACAAATTCAATTAGCACGGTGTGAAGTGAGAGGTGTCGAGGCCTTTGGGCTAAACAGGAGTCTCTCGCAGCCTGCCCCACCAAAATCCAGAGGCCTTTAAAGCCCCCTCCCGCTGTTCAGAGACAACCCACTGGCATTTTCTACAAGAAATCTGCCTCCAGAAATAAAATCTTCTCCCAAGTGGGTGTGACACCTACTCTTGTTGCATGTTGCATTACTGCTTGGATTCCACCTGGCAATCTGTTCACCGTCTGCCCTGGCCTGTTTCCCCCTTTGTCTGGTACAGGTACCCCCACCACTTTCCCCCCTCTCTCCCGAGCTCTCGCTCACCTCCAGCACACACGCACTGTTGGGTCAAGTGACTCTGAACTTACAATGGCTATCCGCAAGTCGTTATATATTAAACATTTCTATTGTGCATTTTGCTATTTGCCTCATGACTCCTGCATGCTTTGTTGACTGAACTTTCTTGTTTACCCAACCGTGGGACAGACAATGTTTGTTCCCACACTTGGCACTCTCTATTGGTTACACAGACTTTTGGACTCCTATTCTATTCTAACCACCTCTCGCCGGCTTTGTATTCATGTTATCTGATCAAATTGCTGTACAATATGATCTTGTTGCCATCTAATGCACATTTAAATGTCATAAATCATCAATATGCTCTGATATCCGCTTCGCTGATTTCTGCTCTCGTAAAAGCCTGGGTTTTCTGCACGTTAACACTAGAAGCTTATTACCTAAAATGGATCAATTTAAAAGTGTGGGTTCACAGCTCCAATCAACGCTTGAACCTTCTTTTCGATATTTTCAGTGGTATTGTTAACAAACACGCCCCCATAAAGAAAATGGGAATTAAAAACAGGTTCAGCCCCTGGTTCGACCGTGATCTTGCATCTCTCCACCTCAAGAATTGCATTTGGCGAAAGGCTCGGCACACGCATACTCAGGCTGACTGGCTCTCGTTCAGGCAAATGAGAAATAAGTGCACTCAGGGTATCCGGAAGGCCAATGTTAGTTACTTTAAGGAGCAGTTCTCTCTCTGTGGGTCTAACCCCAAGAAGTTCTGGAAAACGGTTAAAGCCCTGGAGAATAAACCCCCCTCCTCACAGCTGCCCATGTCCCTTAATGTTGAGGATGTGGTTGTTACTGACAAAAAGCACATGGCTGAGCTCGTTAATCACCACTTCATTAAAAGTCAGGATTCCTATTTGACTCAGCCATGCCTCTTTGCCCATCCAACATTTCCTCATCTCCCACCCCTTTTTATGCGAATATCCCCGATGCTCCTCCCTCTTTTTCCGCTGCCACGCTACAAAGTTTCTCCCTGCAGGCGGTCACTGAGGCTGAGGTGCTTAAACTTGACCCCAAAAAAACATCTGGGTCAGATGGTTCAGACCCTTTCTTCTTTAATTAAGGTTCCTGCCACTATCATCGCCAAGCCCGTCTCTCCTCTCTGGGGAGGATGCCATTGCTTGGAAGGCAGCCACAGTAAGTCCTTTATTTTAAGGGGGAGATCAAGCTGATCCTAACTGTTATAGGCCTATTTCTATTTTGCCCTGTTTATCAAAAGTGTTGGAAAAACTTGTAAATATTCAACTAACTGGCTTTCTTGATGACTATAGTATTCTCTCTGGTATGCAATCTGGTTTCAGCTCAGGTTATGGATGTGTCCCTGCAACCTTAAAGGTCTTCAATGATGTCACCATTGCCCTTGATTTTAAGCAATGTTGTGCTGCTATTTTTATTGACTTGGCCAAATCTTTTGATACGGTAGACTATTCCACTCTTGTGGGCCGGCTAAGAAGTATTGGTGTCTTTGGCATGGTTTGCTAACTACCTCTCTCAAAGAGTGCAGTGTATAAAGTCAGAACATCTGCTGTCCCAGCCACTGCTTGTCATCAAGGGAGTACCCCAAGGCTCGATCCTAGGCACCACGCTCTTCTCAATTTACACCAACAATGTAGCTCAGGCAGTAGAAAGCTCTCTCAGCTATTTATATGCAGATGAAACAGTCTTATACTCAGCTGGCCCCTCTCCGGATTTTGTGTTAAACGCTCTACAACAAAGCTTTCTTAGTGTACAACAAGCTTTCTCTGCCCTGAGCCTTGATATGAACACCTCCAAAACAAAGGTCATGTGGTTTGGTAAGAAATGCCCCTCTTCCCACAGGTGTTATTACTACCTCTGAGGGTTTAGAGCTTGAGGTAGTCACCTCATACAAGTACTTGGGAGTATGGCTAGACGGTACACTGTCCTTCTCTCAGCACATATCAAAGCTGCAGGCCAAAGTTAAATCTAGACTTGGTTTCCTCTATCGTAATCACTCCTTTTTCACCCCAGCTGACAAACTAACCCTGATTCAGATGACCATCCTACCCATGCTAGATTACGGAGACGTAATTTATAGATCGGCAGGTAAGGCTCTTTACCATTCACTCATCAGATTTGCCACCAATGCTCCTTATAGGACACATCAATGCACTCTATACTCCTCTGTAAACTGGTCATCTCCATATACCCGTCGCAAGACCCACTGGTTGATGCTTATTCATAAAACCCTCTTAGGCCTCACTCCCCCCTATCTGAGATATATACTGCAGCCCTCATCCTCCATATACAACACCCGTTCTGCCAGTAACATTCTGTTAAATGTCTCCAAAGCACACACATCCCTGGGTCGCTAGTCTTTTCAGTTCGCTATCAACTGGAACGAGCTGCAACAAACACTCAAACTGTCAATCTCTTCATTCAAAGACTTAATCATGGACAGTGTTACTGACAATTGTGGCTGCTTTGTGTGATGTATTGTTATCTCTACCTTAATGCCCTTTGTGCTGTTGTCTGTGCCCTATAATGTTTGTACCATGTTTTGTGCTGCTGCCATGTTGTTGTTTTTTTTACCCCTTTTTTCTCCCCAATTTCGTGGTATCCAATTGGTAGTAGTTACAGTCTTGTCTCATCGCTGCAACTCCCATACGGACTCGGGAGAGGCAAAGGTTGAGAGCCATGCATTCTCTGAAACACAACCCAACCTAGCCGCACTGCTTCTTGACACAACGCACATCCAACCCGGAAGCCAGCCGCACCAATGTGTCAGAGGAAACACTGTACACCTGGCAACCTGGTCAGCGTGCACTGCGCCCGGCCCGACACAGGAGTCGCTAGTGCGTGATGAGACAAGGATATCCCTGCCAAACCCTCCCTAACCCGGACGACGCTGTGCCAATTGTGCGTCTCCCCGTGGACCTCCCGGTCGCGGCTGGCTGCGACAGAGCCTGGGCTCGAACCCAGAATCTCTGGTGGCACAGCTAGCACTGCGATGCAGTGCCTTAGACCACTGCGCCGCCCGGGAGGCGCTACCATGTTGTTGTCATGTTGTGTTGCTACCATGCTGTTTTGTCATGTGTTGCTACCTTGCTATGTTGTTGTCTATGTGTCTCTGTGTTATGTTGTCTCTTGTTGTGATGCGTGTTTTGTCCTATATTTTTAATCCCAGCCCCTTTCCTCACAGGAGGCCTTTTGGTAGGCCGTCATTGTAAATAAGAATGTGTTCTTAACTGACTTGCCTAGTTAAATAACCGTTAAATACATTAAAATAAAAAATTGCCGCAAAGAAACCACTGCTAAAGGACACCAATAATAAGAAGAGACTTGCTTGGGCCAAGATACACGAGCAATGGACATTAGACTGGTGGAAATCTGTTCTTTGGTCTGATGAAGTCAAATTTGAGATTTTTGGTTCCAACCGCCGTGTCTTTGTGAGACGCAGAGTAGGTGATCTCCTTATGTGTGGTTCCCACCGTGAAGCATGGAGGAGGAGGTGGAATGGTCTGTGGGTGCCTTGCTGGTGACACTGTCTGTGATTTATTTAGAATTCAAGGCACACTTTACCAGCATGGCTACCACAGCATCGTGTAGCGATACACCATCCAATCATGTTTGCGCTTAGTGGGACTATATATATTTTTTCAACAGGACAATGATCCAACACACCTCCAGGCTGTTTAAGGGCTATTTGACCAAGAAAGAGAGTGATGGATTATTATTATAATATATTTTTTAAATGTATTTAACTTTTATTTTGGCAAGTCAGTTAAAAACAAATTCTTATTTACAATGGCGGTCTACTGGGGAACACTGGGTTAAACTGCCTTGTTAATGGGCAGAATGACAGATTTTTACCTTGTCAACTCTGGGATTCGCTCCAGCAACCTTTCGGTTACTGGCCCAAAGCTCTAACCACTATGATATCTGCCGCCCCGAATGTGGAGATGACCTGGCCTCCACAATCACCTAACCTCAACCCAATTGAAATGGTTTGGGATGAGTTGGACCGCAGAGTGAAGGAAAAGCAGCCAACAAGTGATTAACATATGTGGGAACTCCTTCATAACTGTTGGAAAAGTATTCCAGGCGAAGCTGGTTGAGAGAATGCCAAGAGTGTGCAAAGGTGTCAAGGCAAAGGGTGGCTACTTTGAAGAATCTAAAATATCAAATATATTGTGATTTGTTTAACACTTTTTTGGTTACTACATGATTCCATGTGTTATTTCACAGTTTTGATGTCTTCACTATTAGAAAATAGTAAAAATAAAGAAAGACCCTTGAATGAGTTGGTGTGTCCAAACTTTTGACTGGTACTGTAGGTACTATTGAGTTGCATTGGATTTGTTACATAAATGCTAAATAGTAAGCTTTTGAAACAATGGAGGGCCTTTAGCTGAATGTTTCCTTTTGCAGGGGTGGGGACTTTGTTTTTGACGGAACTCTGCGAGGGTGGGGACTTTGTTTTTGGCCGAACTCTGCGAGGGTGGGGACTTTGTTTTTGGCCGAACTCTGCGAGGGTGGGGACTTTGTTTTTGACGGAACTCTGCGAGGGTGGGGACTTCATTTTTGCCGGAACTCTCAATTCCTAAAAAGTATGAAACACAGAAGGTAATCACGCAGCTGACCAAATTACGCACGATTTTACTTCTGGGTTAAACGAGATTAAATAATGTTGAATATTGCATTGTGTCATTTTGGAATCACTTTTATTGTAAGTTAGAATATGTTTCTGAATATGTCTACATTAATGTGGATATTCATGAGAAAGTTACAAAGGGACAAAGATCATAGCCATCATAGCCAAGGTATCCAACCTTTCCCTTTCCCTTTCCCTATAAAACAACCATATATTTTTGACAATAAGGGCCAAGTCTTTATGCTATGTATTTTTTATAATGTATTTGTAAGTGCTTTAATGCAATACTAACAAGTAATTGTTTAAATATATCTTTCATGCAGAAAATCTCTAATTAGTGCTTGGTAATGAAGTCACAGATAGTTATATGCAAACCTGCATAACATGCAGGTTCTTTAGTGATAATCCATTTATGTAATATATCATCTGGGGAAGTACTTAGTTGACTTTATCAACAGCAATTATGGTATCATTTGATGTAATGTTTCCTCATGAAAATGCAGATAATCCAAAGAGATGGTTACATTGTAACGGAGTTACAAATGTGCAAAACAGCATATTGCAATAAAATTCACTCTGGATCGGTATTTCTAGGACAATTTCCTGATTGTAAAATTGAATGTGTCATGGAGCAATATGGGAGTCCTAAAACTCAGTGATGTATTGGGATTGCCCCCAAACATAATGCTTTTTATTTATAACATATAGTTAATTTCTTTGCCAAATTTTTACAGTTTTACCTTATTGCAAACAGGATGCATGTTTTGGAATATTTTTATTATGTACAGGCTTCCTTCTTTTCACTCTGTCATTTAGGTTAATATTGTGGAGTAACTACAATGTTGTTGATCGATCCTCCGTTTTCTCCTATCATAGCCATTGAACTCTAACTGTTTTAAAGTCACCATTGAAATCCCTGAGTATTTTTTCTTCCTTTCAGGTAACTGAGTTAGGAAGAACGCCTGTATCTTTGTAGTGACTGGGTGTATTGATACACCATCCAACGTCACCATGCTCAAAGGGATATTCAATGTCTGCTTTTTTTTACCCATCTACTAATAAGTGCCCTTCTTTGCGAGGCATTGGTGAACCTCCCTGGTCTTTGTGGTTGAATCTTTGTTTAAAATTCACTGCTCGACAGAGGGACCTTAGTGATACATGTATATGTCGGGTACAGAGATGAGGTAGTCATTCAAAAATCATGTTAAACACTATTATTGCACACAGAGTGAGTCGATTCAACTTATTATGTGATTTGTTGAGCAAATTTTTACTCTTGAACTTATTTAGGATGGCTCCTATAGCTTTCTTAGACTCAACAACTCTGAAGCAATTATCTTTAGACAAAAATAATCACTAAAAACAGAGATCACCCCAAAATGTATACAGTATTAGATACCATTAAACAATTTGTGCTGTGAAAAGCACCAGGAATGGATGGCTTTCCCATAGAATTCTATTCAACATTTTGGGACAAAGTATTGACAACACACATTTCACTAAATTCAGTACTTTGTATCAAACAGCATTTTCAGTTATATTAAAACCAGGTAAATCTGGAATCTCCCCTACTGATTATAGACCAGTGGAGGCTCCTCAGAAGAGGAAGGGGAGGAGTGAATTTAGTGAACCTCCTTAGTGAATTTCATAAAAATAACATAGTGACACATTAAAAAAGTTATCCTTTTTAGATATATTTAGTATAGTTTTATGCATGTCACCAAATAATTGATTAAAATACACAGTTTTGCAATGATGGTCGACAGTAGCCTCAACAGCACTCTGTAGGGTAGCGCCAGGGTGTAGCCAGAGGACAGGTAGCTTCTGTGCTCCTCTAGGTACATTGACTTCAATACAAAACCTAGGAGGCTCTTGGTTCTCACCTCCATCCATAGATTTACACATTAATTATGACAACTTCCGAAGGACGTCCTCCAACCTATCAGAGCTCTTGCAGCATGAACTGACATGTTGTCCACCCAATCAAAGGATCAGAGAATGAATCTAGTACTGAAAATCTCAAATCTCAAATATATTTTAGATTCTTCAAAGTAGCCACCTTTGATGACTGCTTTGCACACGCTTGGCATTCTCTCAACCAGCTTCACCTGGAATGATTTTCAACAGTCTTGAAGGAGTACCCACATATGTTGAGGACTTGTTCGCTGCTTTTCCTTCACTCTGCAGTCCAACTCATCCCATAACATCTCAATTGGATTGAGGTCGGGTGATTGTGGAGGCCAGGTCATCTGATGCAACACCATCACTCTCCTTCTTGGTCAAATAACCCTTACACAGCCTGGTGATGTGTTTTGTGTCCTGTGGCGGTCCTCATGAGAGCCAGTTTCATCATGGCACTTGATGGTTATTGTTTGAAGATATCTGGGACTTTGTTCTTGCCAGATAGACCTATGGTGGCTCAACCTTATCCCCTGGCTCCTACAGCTCTTTACTCGTGCCCGTTGTCTCCCGGATCAGCCCCTAAGTTTTTTTAAACTGATGATTCTGTTATTGTTTTGGGCTTCTTCTCTTCTGCCTTTTTGCTCTTCTCTATGCGCTCCCGACCATGCTGTGAACTCTATGACACACACACACACACACACACACACACACACACACACACACACACACACACACACACACAGACACAGAGCTCTGATAACACCCACTAAACAACCTGTTCTCCAACAGTACAGTAGACTTTCTGTGACATGGACCTCTTAATCCTCTTCACTTAAACAGAGCAGCTTCAAACCATATCACACAGTCTGACTGTCTGATCTGTAAAACCCTGTTGGCTCTCATAAGGCTATAGTTAGATCCCTATAGTGCTGTACTGAGTGTTTCCTTTCTTATCTACTCTGTGAGGGAGTGAGCTGCTGCTGTTCTGTCCCCTTGATGTAGGGATTTATGATTCCTCTCCGTTCCTCTCCTGTCCTTTCATCTCTTGTCCTGTCCCATCCTACCTGAGTTTTTATGTCTCTAGCCCAGCCAGTCAGGTATGAGAACAGCAGGCGCTGTGGAGTCCAGAGGCTGCAGGCAGGAAGTGGGAGATTTCCTGGAATGTGCCTTTTCCCCCACAGTGGAGCAATAACAGCACTGCGCTTCTCCTGTTTTTGTCCCGCTCCACTCCACGCTGCTGATCCCTGTCCTGATTCTGTGGCAGGGAGCCAGAGGGGAGGATGGTGGGAGAGTGATGTGGTTCCCAAGAGGGAAGGCTGGAGGCTGGGTGTCCAGGGGTCAAACCGGGGGAGAGCTGACCCCTCTGTGCAGTATCCAGTCTGTGCTGTGTATTTAACGTATCAGATCTCAGGAAGATCAGCGCCACTCAGACAAACAAACTTCCTTTTCCACAGACTGCTCTGGACTATAATATCTGTTGGTGCAGCAGTAGGATCTTAGTACTGTCAATCAATCATATAGATGGCTTTATCATCCCCAAGCAGCAGACGCAGCACAAACAGTCTCTTACTTCATCTGAACACTGCAGCGCCAAACTGCATCGATTGGGCCATTGAACAGCCCTCTGCATCCCAAACCAACTCTTGTGAAATGGAAGACGTATTCTCATTGGTCCAGTTGATCTGGGCCGTGTCTTTCACTTTGACAGAAGAAGTGTTGTGAGCAGAAGGATGACATCATTCCCCTCTGAGAGCAACACAACTGTCCCCAGGGGAGAGCCAGGGGTCACAACCTATCCCACTGCCTGTCGATGCTTCCCAGACCTATGGAGACTGATGAGGATGGTGGGTCAGGCCAGCCTGGGAACTTGCCTCCAGACAGGGTACACAGGGCTTCCCTGGACTCTTGACCCTCCAGGCAGGCAGCCTCCGGACCCATTTGCAGCCACCCTGGACTGAGCTGTTTGGGGGGCAGCGACACCATGGCTGGCCTGTACGTGTGTGGGCACCGACTAACACGGTGTGGGACGTTGTGTGTGATGCTGTGTGACGTGTGTTGCATGGGCCAGTGTATGAGAGTCAAAGGACATGGGCCACGGCATGACCAGCCTACTCTCCCACAGAGAGAAACCCCTCACAGGGCTCCCATTGTCCTCTAGCAGCCTAGTACTATTAGTACAGTATATGGCTCACTCAGTGCATTGTGTGGCTGAAGTTTTTATGTGAGGCATACTACTATCGATCATCCTAATAGCTTCATAAAACTCTCCAAATATTTAAACCACCTTCTGATTTCAATCTCTCCACTGACTCACACAAGTGGTTGACTACGTGTGCAAATACATACACAGTGGAACAGTTGTTGACTACTCTCCCACACATACACTATTCACAAACAATACACAGTAGTGACTGCATCGCCAGCCTTCCTTGCATTCACTCACTCTGTTAGGACAATCTGGCTTAGGATTTACGCACAAACATTCAAGCGTAATTTTCACAGAATGCTCGATGGCGCTAAACTGTTATGTTAAATTTCTCTAAATATATGCTCCTGCTCCCCCTCTCCGGCGCTCGACGTCGCCAGTTGTCTCATCATTATGTACACCTGTCACCATCGTTACGCACACCTGCGCCTCATGACACTCACCTTGACTCCATCGCCTTCCTGATTACCTCCCTATATCTGTCACTCCCCTTGGTTCTTGCCTCAGGTGTTATTGACTCTGTTTCATGTCTGTATGCTTTTTGTACTATTTATTATTACATTTGCACTCCCTGTACTTGCTTCCCATCGTACACGTTATAATATATGTCAGATTGTATCTTTCATTTTCTCCCTGAAAATGAAACATTTAAAGAAAGTGGAAAGAGTAGGGGTAATGGGGAGGACCACGACTGCAGAGCTCAGCCATTCAACAGCAACACATGAAGAGGCAGAAGGGAGATAAGAGGAGGAGTAAGATTTGAGACTGAGGATAGGTAATGGCAATGCGAGAGAGATGGGGCTGTTTGGGAAGGAGTTCAGCCCCTCTGTGGTTTTTCCTGCTATCCCACCTTGGTTCCTCCCTCAGCTAATGACAGACTTAGGGTTGCTTGAGAGGAAGGAGTAGATCAAGTACATTTTGTAAGTGAACAATTAACACAGTACTATGCTTGCTTGAATATATTCACAGATGGATCTAAGGACCCTAAAACAGGGATGACCGTTGCAGCTTTTAGTGTTCCTGAGTTTAAGGTGGCAGTGACAAAAAGAGCAATGGAGTTGCTGGCCATACTCTTGACTGTTGAGTGGATGGAGGAGGTGAGACCAGACAAGGTAGTCATCTTATTTTTTTATTTTATTTATTTAACCTTTATTTAACCAGGTAGGCAAATTGAGAACACGTTCTCATTTACAATTGCGACCTGGCCAAGATAAAGCAAAGCAGTTCGACACATACAACAACACATGGAGTAAAACAAACATATAGTCAATAATATAGTGAAAAAAAATAAGTCTGTATACAATGTGAGCAAGTGAGGTGAGATAAGGGAGGTGAAGGCAAACAGATATATGTATAAATAAATAAAAATATAAAAAGGCCATGGAGGCGAAGTGAGTACAACACAGCAAGTAAAATAAAAACTAAAAAAAACACTGGAATGGTTGGTTTGCATTGGAAGAAAGTGCAAAGTAGAGACAGAAATAATGGGGTGCAAAGGAGCAAAATAAATTAATAAATAAATACAGTAGGTAAAGAGGTAGTTGTTTGGGCTAAATTGTAGATGGGTTATGTACAGGTGCAGTAATCTATGAGCTGCTCTGACAGCTGGTGCTTAAAGCTAGTGAGGGAGATAGGTGTTTCCAGTTTCAGAGATTTTTGTAGTTCGTTCCAGTCATTGGCAGCAGAGAACTGGAAGGAGAGGCGTCCAAAGGAAGAATTGGTTTTGGGGGTGACTAGAGAGATATACCTGCTGGAGCGCGTGCTACAGGTAGGTGCTGCTATGGTGACCAGCGAGCTGAGATAAGGGGGGACTTTACCTAGCAGGGTCTTGTAGATGACCTGGAACCAGTGGGTTTGGCGACGAGTATGAAGCGAGGGCCAGCCAACGAGAGTGTACAGGTCGCAGTGGTGGGTAGTATATGGGGCTTTGGTGACAAAACGGATGGCACTGTGATAGACTGCATCCAATTTATTGAGTAGGGTTTTGGAGGCTATTTTGTAAATGACATCACCGAAGTCGAGGATTGGTAGGATGGTCAGTTTTACAAGGGTATGTTTGGCAGCATGAGTAAAGGATGCTTTGTTGCGGAATAGGAAGCCAATTCTAGATTTGACTTTGGATTGGAGATGTTTGATGTGGGTCTGGAAGGAGAGTTTACAGTCTAACCAGACATCTAGGTATTTGTAGTTGTCCACATATTCTAAGTCAGAGCCGTCCAAAGTAGTGATGTTGGACAGGCGGGCAGGAGCAGGCAGCGATCGGTTGAAGAGCATGCATTTGGTTTTACTTGTATTTAAGAGCAGTTGGAGGCCACGGAAGGAGAGTTGTATGGCATTGAAGCTTGCCTGGAGGGTTGTTAACACAGTGTCAAAAGAAGGGCCAGAAGTATACCGAATAGTGTCGTCTGCGTAGAGGTGGATCAGAGAATCACCAGCAGCAAGAGCGACATCATTGATGTAAACAGAGAAGAGAGTCGGTCCAAGAATTGAACCCTGTGGCACCCCCATAGAGACTGCCAGAGGCCCGGACAACAGACCCTCCGATTTGACACACTGAACTCTATCAGAGAAGTAGTTGGTGAACCAGGCGAGGCAATCATTAGAGAAACCAAGGCTGTCGAGTCTGCCAATGAGGATGTGGTGATTGACAGAGTCAAAAAGCCTTGGCCAGGTCAATGAATATGGCTGCACAGTATTGTTTCCTATCGATGGCGGTTACGATATCGTTTATGACCTTGAGCGTGGCTGAGGTGCACCCATGACCAGCTCTGAAACCAGATTGCATAGCGGAGAAGGTGTGGTGTGATTCGAAATGGTCGGTAATCTGTTTGTTGACTTGGCTTTCGAAGACCTTAGAAAGGCAGGGTAGGATAGATATAGGTCTGTAGCAGTTAGGGTCAAGGGTGTCCCCCCCTTTGAAGAGGGGGATAACCGCAGCTGCTTTCCAATCTTTGGGGATCTCAGACGACACGAAAGAGAGGTTGAAGAGGCTAGTAATAGGGGTGGCAACAATTTCAGCAGATAGTTTTAGAAAGAAAGGGTCCAGATTATCTAGCCGGGCTGATTTGTAAGGGTCCAGATTTTGCAGCTCATTAAGAACATCAGCTGACTGTATTTGGGAGAAAGAGAAATGGGGAAGGCTTGGGCGAGTAGCAGAGGGGAGGGCAGTGCTGTTGTCCGGGGTAGGGGTAGCCAGGTGGAAAGCATGGCCAGCCGTAGAAAAATGCTTATTGAAATTCTCAATTATAGTGGATTTGTTGGTGGTGACAGTGTTTCCTATCTTCAGAGCGGTTGGAAGCTGGGAGGAGGTGTTCTTATTCTCCATGGACTTTACGGTGTCCCAGAACTTTTTTGAATTTGTGTTGCAGGAAGCAAATTTCTGCTTGAAAAAGCTAGCCTTGGCTGTTCTAACTGCCTGTGTATATTGGTTTCTGGCTTCCCTGAAAAGTTGCATATCACGGGGGCTGTTCGATGCTAATGCAGAACGCCATAGGATGTTTTTCTGTTGGTTAAGGGCAGTCAGGTCAGGAGAGAACCAAGGGCTATATCTGTTCCTGGTTCTAAATTTCTTGAATGGGGCATGCTTATTCAAGATGGTGAGGAAGGCATTTAAAAAAAATGACCAGGCATCCTCTACTGACGGGATGAGATCAATATCCTTCCAGGATACCCCGACCAGGTCGATTAGGAAGGCCTGCTCGCTGAAGTGTTTCAGGGAGCGTTTGACAGTGATGAGTGGAGGTCGTTTGACCGCTGACCCATTACGGATGCAGGCAATGAGGCAGTGATCGCTGAGATCTTGGTTGAAAACAGCAGAGGTGTATTTGGAGGGCAAGTTTGTTAGGATGATATCTATGAGGGTACCCGTGTTTACGGAATTGGGGTGGTACCTGGTAGGTTCATTGATAATTTGTGTGAGATTGAGGGCATCAAGCTTAGATTGTAGGGTGGCTGGGGTGTTGAGCATGTTCAAATTTAGGTCGCCTAGCAGCACGAGCTCTGAAGATAGATGGGGGGCAATCAGTTCACATATAGTGTCCAGAGCACAGCTGGGAGCAGAGGGTGGTCTATAGCAGGCGGCAACGGTGAGAGACTTGTTTTTAGAGAGGTGGATTTTTAAAAGTAGAAGTTCAAATTGTTTGGGAACAGACCTGGATAGTATAACAGAACTCTGCAGGCAGTCTTTGCAGTAGATTGCAACACCGCCCCCTTTGGCCGTTCTATCTTGTCTGAAAATATTGTAATTGGGGATAAAAATGTCTGAATTTTTGGTGGTCTTTCTAAGCCAGGATTCAGACACGGCTAAAACATCCGGGTTGGTAGAGTGTGCTAAAGCAGTGAACAAAACAAACTTAGGGAGGAGGCTTCTAATGTTAACATGCATGAAGCCAAGGCTATTACGGTTACAGAAGTCATCAAAAGAGAGCGCCTGGGGAATAGGAGTGGAGCCAGGTACTGCAGGGCCTGGATTCACCTCTACATCACCAGAGGAATAGAGGAGAAGTACGATAAGGGTACGGCTAAAAGCTATGAGAATTGGTCGCCTAGAGCTACTAGAGCAGAGAGTAAAAGGAAGTTTCTGGGGGCGATAAAATAGTTTAAAGGAATAATGTACAGACAAAGGTATGGTAGGATGTGAATACAGTGGAGGTAAACCTAGGTATTGAGTGATGATGAGAGAGATCTTGTCTCTAGAAACATTGAAACCAGGTGATGTCATCGCATATGTGGGTGGTGGAACTGAGAGGTTGGATATAGATATATTGGGTATAGAGAGCAGGGCTAGAATCTCTACAGTGAAATAAGCCAATAAACACTAACCAGAACAGCAATGGACAAAGCATATTTACATTAAGGAGAGGCATGCTTAATCGAGTGATCAATAAGGGTCCAGTGAGTAGAGGTTGGTTGGGGTCGTGGCGATCCAGACAGCTGGCCGGGTATATGGCTATCGGTAGCAGCATAGGATGGAGGTCTGTTTGTAGATACCTCGTGCGTTTCCGTCGGTAGGTTCCGTGTAGTGGGGTTTTGTTCAGATAGCAGCCGATAAGACAGCTAACGATTAGCGGGCCTCAGATGAGCGTTCAGGTAACGTCGGGACGGAGGTGCCGGTTGGATAAATCCCTCGGGCAGATAACGTCGGCAGTCAGTCGTGAAGGCCCGGTGGGGTTCCGTATCTGCAGCAGCAACAAAAGAAACGGGTCCGGATGGTGATGGAACTCTTCAGCTGGCTAGCTCCAGCATGATTTGAGTTTGCTCCGGGGTCGACGTAAGCCAATAGTCACACGGTATGCAGCTAGCTAGCTGCGAAATCAAGGTGCAAGTGTCCAGAGCCTGCGGTTGGAATCCGGGGAAACTGAGAGAAAAAAAGTCCCGGAATGCTCCGGTCCGAGTCGCGTTGCACAAAAGTGCCGGTAGATTATCGAGCTAAAGGAGTAGCTGATGACCGCAAAACGTGGGCAGCTGAAACACCAACGCTAGCCAGCAAACCGGCTAATTTCGGGGCAGCTACAGATTAGCTTCTGGCTAGCTATCGGAGTAGCTTCTGGTTAGCTATCTACTCTGACTCCTGTGCAGCACTGATGAGCTTAAATTAATTTGTGTCTAAAAGCAGACAAGATGTATTGTATGAGGTTTTGCAGTTCTTGTATAGGGTGGGACAAATGGATACTAGCTCATGTGGGAGTAGAGATGAATAAGGAGGTGGATGTTCTCACCGAGCAGGCTCTCAAACATCCTAATGTTGAAATGAAATGATCAATCAGTAAAGCAGAAGCCAAATGGTTGATAAACAGTGGTTAAAAACAAATGGTAAGAGGTGTGGAACAGGGTGGGAAAGGGAAGACGCCTGTATAATATCCAGAAAAAGGTGGGGGCGGGGAGGTCCTCGGTTTGAGAGAGAAGGTAGGAAAGTGTAATCACATGGCTGTGACTGGGCCACACAATGCTCAACAGTACATGGAAATTGGTAGGTGGAGACAATGGAACACATTCTATTTCAGTGCGAGCAATATGGGAGGGTTAAAGGGAGAGATTGTTATTACACAAAAAAAAAAGATAAAACACAACATGCAGTGTTGGTCCTGTGTTCATGAGCTGAAATAAAACCCAGAAATGTTCCATATGCACAAAAAGCGTATTTCTCATTCTGTGCACAAATTAGTTTACATCCCTGTTAGTGAGCATTTATTCTTACCAAGATAATCCATCCACCTGACAGGTGTGGCATATCAAGAAGCTGATTAAACAAGTTCATTACACAGGTGCACCTTGTGCTGGGGACAAAAGGCCACTCTAAAACGTGCAGTTTTATCACACAACAATGCCACAAATGTCTCAAGTTGGGGGAGTGTGTAATTGGCATGCTGACTGCAGGAATGTCCACTAGATCTGTTGCCAGATAATTGAAAGTTAATTTCTTTACCATAAGCTGCCTCCAACGTAATTTTAGAGAATTTGACAGTACGTCAAACCGGCTTCACAACCACAGACCACGTGTAACCACGCCAGCCCAGGACTTCCACATCTGGCTTCTTCACCTGTGATATCATCAGAGACCAGCCACCTGGACAGTTGATGAAACTGGGTTTGAACAGCCAAAGAATTTGTGCACAAACTGTCAGAAACAGTCTCAGGGAATCTCATCTGCATAATCTTCGTCCTCACCGGGTCTTGACCTGACTCCAGTTCGGCATCGTAACCGACTTCAGTGGGCAAATGCTCACCTTCGATGGCCACTGACCCGTGAAGAACACACTTCTCCAGCATATGAATCCCGGTTTCAACTGTACCGGGCAGATGGCAGACAGCATGTAAGGTTTGGTTATGTCAACATTGTGAAGAGTGCCCATGGTGGCGGTCAGGTTATGGTATGGGCAGGCTTAGCTACGGACAACGAACACAATTACATTTTATCAATGGCAATTTAAATGCACAGAGATGTCGTGACGAGATCATGAGGCCTGTTGTCATGGCATTCATCCGCCGCCATTACGTTTCAGCATGATAAATTCACTGCCCATGTCGCATGGATCAGTACACAATTTCTAGAAGTTGAAAATGTCCCAGTTCTTCCATGGCCTGCATACTCACCAGACATGTCACCCATTGAGCACATTTGGGATGTTCTGGATCAATGTGTACGACAGCGTGTTCCCACCAATATCCAGAAACTTCGCACAGCCATTGAAGAGGATTGGACAACATTCCACAGGCCACAATCAACAGCCTGATCAACTATGCAAAGGAAATTTGTTGCACTGCATGAGATAAATGGTGGTCACACCAGGTACTGACTGGTTTCTGATCCATGCCCCCACCTTTTTAAGGTATCTGTGACCAATAGATGCATATCTGTATTCCCAGTCATGTGAAATACATAGACTAGGGCCTAATTAATTTATTTCAATCGACTGATTTCCTCACTGTCTCTGTCAAATTTAGGAAATTGTTGCATGTTGTGTTTATTTTTGTTCAGTGTAGATTTAAGGAATAATGGTGTTGAAGAACAAAGCTTAAGTGAACTGCTGAGAAAATCTTCAGGTGACCTAGAATTTAATTATGTAGGGTGAATTCGGAAGTAGTGGGACACATTTTGCATTTCTGTCTTCTGTAACCTCATTCAACATATATCCAACATATTAGCCCAACACATGATACATTTCTGAAATCCTCAAGATGTTTCCTAATTGCAAAAAAATCAGGCATGACACCCATTTGTGTATATTGAGTCAAAACCATATTTTCAGTTCGCATTTGGTAGACTGGGACACCATTATTATTGTACCCCAATGACAATTACATTTTGTGTGATTAGGAAACATCTGAGGATTTCAGAAATGTATTATGTGTTGGGCTAATACGTTGGATGTCTGAAGAGGGTTTACAGAAAACAGAAATGCAAAAAGTGTCCCACTTTTTCTGAATTCACTCAAATAACAGTACTACAGTACCATAAGAACCAGAGCCCTGCCTAACCTAAGTACAGGGGGTCCCTAATATAAACTGGATCCCTTTCCTCCATAGGAAAATCCTATAAATAAGACTGTCCCACTTTAGCTACTCCATGCTGTCCTACTTTAGCTTGCTATAGTTGGTATAGCAGGACAATAACAAAAAATGACTTAATTACAAAACTGAAAAATATTTGGCAACTTTATGTATTTCAATGCAGTACATACTGTATTATGCACATTTACATCACCATTTGGCACAGTGCATTATTTATGACAGTTCCATAAACTTAACATCAAAACAGAAAAATGTCACTATTCTTACCGTGTGCTTCAGGAGAGGTTATATGGCCATGACTGGTGCCCAAATTGATGATGTATGTCACACAGCTGAGAGTCGAGTGGAGACTAAATGGATTCAGTTCAGTCAGTCATCATAAGCCCTTCCCAGCTAGCTACTAGTTTATGCTGGCTATACAGGAACTTTGAGATGTCCCTAACCTTAATCCCTAATGTTACCTTAACCATTTTTGTCTCAACTTCTATAGAGCCCCACAGTGGAGGTGTCATAATACCCATTAAACCTAGTGGTCAAACAGAAATGGTTCCAATCGTTTTTCCACCAGGGTAACCTACATGAAACACAGCCCTTATTTTAATTGTTTCTAAAATTCCCTATGAGAAAAATGAATGGTGGAAAAAACAACAACCGTTTCCCTGTTTGACCGCTAGGTTTTATGGGTATTATGACACCAGCACTGTGGGGCTCTATCGATGTTGAAATGTAAAATGGTTACGTGTCTGTAAGGGTTAAGGTTAGGGATGTCCCAAGGATTCCCTATAGAACTAACTGGCACAACTCCGATATAAAGTGTTTTTTATCAAAGTTGCTGGGATGTCACTTGTCCTACTTATAAATCGGTATACTCATAACAACCTAAGCATTACAAAACTTATATTTGACCAAATAAACCTCGTAAAAAACCTCAAGCTCGGTAAGCGAAAAAAAAGGCCACCTGCTGGAGAAGACATTGTTGGCCGAGATAACCCTCCCGCTTCCCTTCCTCTCTGCCTTCCTTGACAATGATCTACCTTCCAGTCCAGTTGGTGGCGGTAATGCGCCTTAAAGTTGGTTGCCAACCGCCATATAAAATCCACAGAAGAAGAACAAGAAGATTTGAAACCAAGTGGGGACAACGCAGACAGATTAATGACAGATTGTTTGTGTAGTGGAGGAGAAAATATTTTACAGAGCAGGACCATGTGGCTGGGGACTGGAAACATTTATGCACTGGGTAGACTTACCGTGTTCTGATGCAGTCCTCGGATCATAAATCGCTGGTCATGAGATTCACCTGAAAAATTAAGATGGTAAAAAAGTTACTTTTTTCTGTGCTGCAGGTTATTTAGCGTTTTAAGAGGCATCTTTAGAGTCTGGAGGAGAGGGGCTATTAGGCTTGGGGATGTAGCAGATAATGTCATATATATATATGACATTTGTAATGTCTTTATTGTTTTGAAACTTCTGTATGTGTAATGTTTACTGTTAATTTTTGTTTATTTCACTTTTGTATATTATCTACCTCACTTGCTTTGGCAATGTTAACACATGTTTCCCATGCCAATAAAGCCCCTCGAATTGAATTAATGGAATAGAGGGGTACATTATAACATTGAGTTAAATTATTTTATTATATTGACAAGCTAGTCGAGTTACTGCTCTAAAAATGGAAATAAATAATCAAAAGATGGGAGGCGAGATCAATTGGGGCCATTCTAGCCAATTAGTGACCACATACTCATGTGAACTGGCACATCTCCGATAGTCGTTTTTTCATAGTTTCCAAAATGCTACGTGCGTCCGCATTGGTGTATTCGTAAAACCTAACCATTATTAAACTTCTATTCGATTAAATAAGCTTCACGTAGGTAGCAAATTAGTAAAATTGTTGACCAAATTCGACACTCGTTAATACACCCTCTAGACTAGGGAGGGGCAACTTTGATAGCAGTGGGGACCAACAAAAAAATCAGAACTCATGTGGGGCCTGCAGTGGCTCGTGGGTCTGTTTACCCACATGCGCCCCACCATGCGATCAAAACATTTACCGGCCCACCCTCATGAAAAATGGGGAGAACAAATTGAAGTTCGTTTTGTCCCCTGCAATTTGGCGCGTTTTGCCATGGGGCGGAGAGAAATTAGCAGTTTTACAGTTCATTTCCTACAGTTCTAAACATTTTGCCATAGAATAGAGGCAAATGTTTTTCGGTTTTTAACATAACTGATTATCAGTGGGGCCCACCTTGGTCGGTTTTTCGACCATACTCACTACAGGTTTAGCTAGCTGGCGGCTAGACTAATTTACCAATCTAGAAATGTTTTGCTGACATGGGCTAATTGAGTGATTGCTGTTGCGCAACCAAAATTTGAAAGTACACCTTCTGTATTATATTCTAATTCTCAACAGTAAATGGAGACCTCAACTGAGTTCACCCAAAAAGGTTTTGTTTATTTGCCTTTTTGTGTTATTGTCTTGCAGCTAAATGAAGTCTATGGATGAGAAAATAAACCAGACTTTGTTTTTTTTTCTTCGACATGTAGAATGTTTGCATAGAAAATTGATGCAACAATTGCCTGCTGCGGTACATTTCCGTTGAACTGTAACTATATTAACAGCTGGATGTAATGACGTCACAGCTAAAAAATATATGTTTTGCGAAGACCTGGAATGTCGAATAAAAATGTAGGTGGAGAAGTCTTTCCATTACCCATTTTGGCTAAATGTGCATTTAATAAATTGGCAACAGCCATTATCCCCTCCAACCTATTGGTTTCATGTCTCAGGTAGGCTGGCCAGCATGGCTAGAATGCAATAATTTCCTAATATTTGCCATATTCTAATAATTCTTGTGCCAATGTATCACCACAATCTGTGCAATGGTGAAACTTGCACTTCTGTAGCTCTGAAATAATTGGATGATGAAACTTTCATCTAGCTAACCACAAGCAAGGAGATGCAATTTGTGCTCAGAACATTGGAGCATTATCCAGTTCCTGAGTGGGAGTTATGTATATGAGTAAGCCAGTGAAAGCAAGACTAACCAGGTTTCTGTCTAACCTTTTTTGTTTATGCAAGTAAAGTAAACGTTGGATAAAAAAATATCACGACTGGCCTGATGTAAACAGCAAATTTGTGAACTTTCCAAGAGTCAAGCGATGACGCGGTGTGTGGTCCTCCCACTACGACTCAGGAAACCATGCAGTTTATTAGGCTACAGTTGAAATAAACGATGAACTTCACAGGGTGGTGAAGGTGATGAGCTTGGTGCTCCTTTCCAATAAATATCGAGGGTCTTATTCTGTTGACATGATGATTGATGCTTGGCTGCCGATTGACAAATAATAATGTCTATAATAATCACATGTAGGCTATACCCATTATCAGCAAGCTGTTGGCTAGCGTGTACCTGCCATGACCAGAGTGGGCACATGACCCAACATTGTTTTTGACAAAACCATCAGTAGAGTTAAATGCGATTGAAACCCATTTAGCTAGTTATTTTTATGTGCACAGCTTTTAATCTGCAACAAATAAATTTGACGGCAACATGTCTGGTGGGAAAATGTTTGTGGATTTTAGAATATTTGCATGAAAGTTGGATGGAAACCTAGCTATTGTCTGTGTGGTGGTTTGTTTTCTGTTGTTGACTTGTAATCTTATTTGTTTAGTGGAAAGCAAGATGATGTAAACGGTGAGCCACACTGGTGCTTTGTTTACTGTTGTGGCACTTCTCAGAGTGCCATCTGACTAGAAAATCTATGCAAATACTGTGTGAATGTATATTTTTTGTACTCGACTGTCAGTACATTTCCAGTGGCTAGATGTTTGCCAGAGAGCAGTGCTGACAGAGTAAAGAGCTGGTGAGTTGGACGGAGTCTGCTGTCCTCTTTGCCTCCCTCTTTGAGCCAGAGGACAGGCTCAATGAGGGGCGCTCTGTTCCGTGATTAGAATTGGATTGTTTCTTGTTGTAGCAGCAAGTTCTCTCCCAAATCGGCTTAAGAATTAAATATAGGGTGTCGTTGTCTCAACACCTATCCGTGGTTCTTTCCATCTTGTCCCGTCGCAGGTGGAGGGTTGTGAAAGAAAGGAAACCAGCTGTAAAGATCTGGGAAGGAACGTTGGAGCGGCTGGTGCAGACCCAACTGATGGCATTCAGGGACAATAAGCTTGCCTACACCAGCATCTTCCTGTCCACATACCGCACAGTCGCCAGCACGCACACCGTGCTGCAGCTGCTGCTAGACAAGTATGTCTGGTACTGGGCTGGGGGCCGATGGTGGCTAGAGTGTACAGCAGGAGCTGACAGCGTCTGGTCCTGGTGGGACCTAGTGTGTGCAGGCTTTTGTCCCAGCCATAGTGCTATAACACCTGGTTCAATAATCAACATGATTTTGATGAAGTCACGTGTAAGTGTTGAGCTGGGACAAAGTGTGTACAGACTGTGGCTCTCCAGAACCATGGTTGAAGAACACTACTGCTCTACATTGAGAGGCTGAGGAGACTGTTACTGGTGGGATTGGAACCATGCAGGATAAGTATACGTTGTTTTAATACTAATCGTCTCATTGTTTGTCTGTTTCCAGTTGTTGTTCAAGAAGGTGATTCCTCACCACTGCCTGGGCTCCATCTGGTCCCAGAGGGATAAGAAACAGAACAAGCACAGTGCTCCCACCATCCGTGCCACCATCACCCAGTTCAACGCTGTGGCAGCATGTGTGGTCAGAACCATACTGCACCGACAACAGATCCGCCCACACCTCAGGGCACGGGTCATCAAGCGCTGGATAGACATCGCTGAGGAGTGTCGCATGCTTAAGAACTTCTCGTCGCTGCGTGCCATTGTGTCTGCTCTACAGTCCAACCCACTCTACAGACTGAAGAGGCCCTGGTCCTGGGTGCCCAAGTGAGTCTTTCTTTCACAACCTGGGTGCATATGAACTGATTAGTCACAACTCATGTGGAGGAGTTCCTATGCTTTCCCAATTAGTTCTAACCTTTCTCTATGTAATTCCCCAGAGACAGCATGTCTACATTTGGGGAGCTATCAGACATCTTACATCACAAACTCTAACTCTACCTGACGACCTGATGAGGGTGAGACTCTGCTCTGTTAATACCATCATATGAGAGGGTTTGGATTTTGGTGTAGTGATTGAATGTAGTAGTGATTTGATAGTTACACAATCTACTTTTTCCCCTACAGGGCACCTCTAAGTTTGCCAATCTGGAAGGCTGTGCTAAGGAGCACCAGAAACACACTCACAAACGACTCCAGCTGCAGAAGGAAATGGTGAGAGATGGAGCAAGCTACAAGCCACTGTCAGTTTGAGGCCCAGTTTGTTTCTGTTTCAGGAGGGGAGTCAAAGTGAGATAAGCTTGGCTGTGCCTGCTGATGTATCGGTATGATTTTGAACCATTGCTCTGTCTCTCCTCCCAGGGTGCCATGCAGGGGACGATACCTTACCTGGGCACCTTCCTGACAGACCTGACCATGTTAGATACTGCCCGGTCAGACCTAGTAGAGGTGAGCCTTACTATCATCCTACTCACTCATTCTGCTTGGATGTAGACTTCTCCTGTGTGTTGTGGCCGCTGTTTGCATATAGAGCATGAGTATTTGAGGAATTTGTTTGACAGTCTTTAGTCTACCACCACTGTTTGTCTAGCCAGCACAGCGTGGTATCATTGTTCAGTCTTTCACACTCATCTTTGTGTCCTCTGCAGGGGGGGCTAATCAACTTTGAGAAGATGCGAAGGGTGAGTGTCATTTTTAACCCGTTCTAAACCACTAATTAGGTAAAGTGGGAAAAGTCATTGTTAGTCAGCATTTTATGTTAAGAATTTGTTCTTAACTGACATGCCTAGTTAAATAAATTGACTGTGACCTTGATCTCTCTCTGACTCTCTTATTCAGGAATTTGAGGTGATAGCTCGGATCAAGCTGCTGCAGTCTGCGTGTAACAGCTACTGTCTTAGTGCTGATGATGCCTTCCTGCGCTGGTTCAAGGGCCAGCCTCAACACAGAGAGGAGGAGAGGTACAAGCGTCAGTAATCATTCACACTGTATATCTACATCAGCTCTTGCTCCCTCTATCCTCTCTGCTCCATCTCTTTCTGATTGTTTTACTCCTACTCAGGATAAGTGGACTGGTAGTAGTGATATCATGATTATTCTCTGTTTGCCTTCTGCAGCCATGCCATGTCTTGTGACATTGAAGGAGTGGGAGACAGAAGTACGACTTTATGCAAACTTTGCAAGGGCATTGTCAAGAGACTTAGCCAGTAAGTACACACTGGAGGACTTAACATGATGTGTACTGTACGTAACTTTGAGATTTAAAATAAATCTAACCTGAAATAATAGACATTATCGAATTCCGTTGACTACAATCAGATTTGGAACGTTAGCCTTATTGGTCTCTATTTCCGTCTGACGCTGAGGAGGCTTAAGTGTCAAACTCTTGTTAGTTTGCAATTTTGTGATGTTAACTGGCGCACTGGCATTTTCCAGCTCTAATGGCATGTCTGTCAATTTATCTGTCTAAAATCAGCTCACTTGTGCTGAGTTGGGAGGGGTGGCAATATTTAAGTTGTGTCCTAAAAACAACCCCAAAGTGACAATTTCATGCAGCGCTAATGGGACGTTTTAAGACTCACAAAAATCAGGTTGACGGTAACGCAGTTGATAATGGCATTGATTTTGAGAGTGGAAGTGTAGCCTATCCAAACCATTACGCACGGTGCCCATGGAAGGAGAGATGTGAATTTTATGCCGGTGAATCTCGTATTTAGTATCCCCCATTTTAGTTTTTTTGTTTTAATTGCATAAAAAACAAGCATACCCTGCCCCCAATCAAGGCTAGTTTAGCAGAATTTAACTTGGACATTTAGTCAAAAGTAGCCTATGAATAAATGGGTTTTGAATGGTCTACATAGTGCTTTGAAATATGTTGGAGGTTTTTGCCCTCATGCCTTTTCATTATTCACATACCTGCATTTCGCTTGTTTAAGTAGACTATCCATCCCCATTTTCAAAGAGCACCCCGATTACCAAAGACACGCAATTCCAATCTCTTCAATCTTCCTGTAATGCCATTTCAACATCAGATTTTTTTAAAATCTGCTTTGCACATGGGCAACGATACAATTGACAGAAGCCTAGTATATTGTATAGATAGATGTGCGAATGGTACGCGTAAAGGCATTTAGGCCTACAGTACGTGTGCACAGTGCCATGGAACGAGCGAAGCGATTTTATGATATCGTGCCTCTGACCCGATCTTATTTAGAAATATTGTTGACACGGGTTTATGGCTCGAATGCAATGCAATTTCATCTACTATATCTGGAAAAGGGCAAATATGAACTGTAAGATGGTTCCATTATGTTTACAAAACATTACATTTGAAAGCAGTATAATGGTGAGTGGACGTTCCCCCGTTCTCTCTTTATATTGGAGCTATACCCAGGTAGCACATAATGTTCTGAGAACCAGATGTTTCTTAGAGCTTGGTGAGTGGTTGTTTATGATTATTTTGCGTACCACCTTCCCACAAGCTTCTGGAAATGGTGCATGATTGTTGCTTGCTTTGGAACATTCTCAGTAGAGGGGAGTTGCAGCGATGAGACAAGATCGCAATTGGATATCACAAATGTGGGGAGAAAAAAGGGAGTAAAATAAACGCATTCCATTCTCAGCATCAACAAAACTCTTAAGTGTCTTCAGGCATATTGGCTGCGCCCACTAATTGGCCACACCTGATCTTACTGAGTGCTTGTTTCCTTTGAAATGGAGTCTGTTTGAATATGGTTGGAACCAAAATTGTTTTCCAATCTTTTCTTTCTAAACAGAAATTTTTTCAAAAAAAGACTAACGTTCCTTTTTTAACCTCTGAAATGTAAATATTTTTTTTTCATTTAGTTTGACATTGAATTACTTCACCAATCAGTGCGGATAGAGCAGCTTGCTATGGCAGATTTTTTTTCTTCTAATCTGTATAGGGAAGTTAAGAGCAAATTGTATTTTACCGTAACTGCATGGTTTAATCATATTGAAATACAAACACACAAACTGTGCTGCCAGTCAGTGTAGGGCGCGAGATGCAACTGAAATTTTGCAAGAGCGGATGGAGGAGGCTTGCCGCTGGGCATCTTTTTATGACATGCATTATCTGAATTCGGCCCACAGAATTATATCATTGGAGGAACTTTGAGACGTCTTTGAACTTCAGAGTTTGTTTAAAGTTGGACCAGAGCTAGCTAGCTAACAACCTTGTTTGCAGAGCTGCACTAGAATTTAAAACACATCTTACCTTTTTTGTAGTTAATTCAATGGGAAACTGCATCCTTTAACTAGCATTGATAAAGTTTATCAAATTTATTTATATAGCCCTTCTTACATCAGCTGATATATCGAAGTAATGTACAGAAACCCAGCCTAAAACCCCAAACAGCAAGCAATGCAGGTGTAGAAGCACGGTGGCTAGGAAAAACTCCTTAGAAAGGCCAAAACCTAGGAAGAAACCTAGAGAGGAACCAGGCTATGAGGGGTGGCCAGTCCTCTTCTGGCGGTGCCGGCTGGAGATTATAACAGAACATGGCCAAGATGTTCATAAATGACCAGCATGGTCAAATAATAATCACAGTAGTTGTCGAGGGTGCAACAAGTCAGCACCTCAGGAGTAAATGTCAGTTGGCTTTTCATAGCCGATCATTGAGAGTATCTCTACCGCTCCTGCTGTCTCTAGAGAGTTGAAAACAGCAGGTCTGGGACAGGTATCACGTCCGGTGAACAGGTCAGGGTTCCATAGCCACAGGCAGAACAGTTGAAACTGGAGCAGCAGCACAGCCAGGTGGACTGGGGACAGCAAGGAGTTATCATGCCAGGTAGTCCTGAGGCATAGTCCTAGGGCTCAGGTCCTCCGAGAGAGAAAGAGAGAATTAGAGAGGACATATTTAAATTCACACAGGACACCGGATAAGACAGGAGAAATACTCCAGATATAAGACTGACCCTAGCCCCCCGACACAAACTACTGCAGCATAAATACTGGAGGCTGAGACAGGAGGGGTCAGGAGACACTGTGGCCCCATTTGATGATACCCCCAGACAGGGCAAAACAGGCAGGATATAACCCCACCCACTTTGCCAAAGCACAGCCCCCACACCACTAGAGGGATATCTTCAACCACCAACTTACCATCCTGAGACGAGACTGAGTATGGCCCACAAAGATCTCCGCCACGGCCCTTGGGGGGGGGGGGGGGGGGGGGCGCGGGGGCGCCGCCAACCCAGACAGGAAGACCACGTCAGCGACTCAACCCACTCAAGTGACGCACCCCTCCTAGGGACGACATGGAAGAGAACCAGTAAGCCAGTGACTCAGACCCTGTAATAGGGTTAGAGGCAGAGAATCCCAGTGGAGAGAGGGGAACCGGCCAGGCAGAGACAGCAA
Source organism: Salvelinus fontinalis (assembly GCF_029448725.1). Classification (NCBI taxonomy): domain Eukaryota; kingdom Metazoa; phylum Chordata; class Actinopteri; order Salmoniformes; family Salmonidae; genus Salvelinus; species Salvelinus fontinalis. Next base: position 11,876,945 of record NC_074669.1, read on the forward strand.
GAGCGGTTCGTTGCTCCAGAGCCTTTCCATTCACCTTCACACTCCTGGGCCAGACTACACTCAATCATATGACCTACGGAAGAGATGAGTCTTCAGTAAAGACTTAAAGGTTGAGACCGAGTCTGCATCTCTCACATGGGTAGGCAGACCATTCCATAAAAATGGAGCTCTATAGGAGAAAGCCCTGCCTCAGCTGTTTGCTTAGAAATTCTAGTGACAATTAGGAGGCATGCGTCTTGTGACCGTAGCGTACGTGTAGGTATGTACGGCAGGACCAAATCGGAAAGATGGGTAGGAGCAAGCCCATGTAATGCTTTGTAGGTTAGCAGTAAAACCTTGAAATCAGCCCTTGCCTTAACAGGAAGCCAGTGTAGGGAGGCTAGCACTGGAGTAATATGATACATTTCTTTGGTTCTAGTCAGGATTCTAGCAGCCCTATTTAGCACTAACTGAAGTTTATTTAGTGCTTTATCCGAGTAGCCGGAAAGTAGAGCATTGCAGTAGTCTAACCTAGAAGTAACAAAAGCATGGATTCATTTTTCTGCGTCAATTTTGGACAAAGTTTCAGATTTTTGCAACGTTACGTAGATGGAAAAAAGCTGTCCTTGAAACAGTCTTGATATGTTCGTCAAAAGAGAGATCAGTGTCCAGAGTAACGCCGAGGTCCTTCAGTTTTATTTGAGAAGTCTGTACAACCATCAAGATTAATTGTCAGATTCAACAGAAGATCTCTTTGTTTCTTGGGACCTAGAACAAGCATCTCTGTTTTGTCCGAGTTTAAAAGTAGAAAGTTTGCAGCCACCCACTTCCTTATGTCTGAAACAAAGGCTTCTAGCGAGGGCAATTTTGGGGCTTCATCATGTTTCATTGAAATGTACAGCTGTGTGTCATCTGCATAGCAGTGGAAGTTAACATTATGTTTTTGAATGACATCTCCAAGAGGTAAATATATATATATATATATTAGTGAAAACAATAGTGGTCCTAAAACGGAACCTTGAGGAACACTGAAATTTACAGTTGATTTGTCAGAGGACAAACCATTCAGAGACAAATTGACATCTTTCCGACAGATAAGATCTAAACCAGGCCAGAACTTGTCCGTGTAGACCAATTTGGGTTTCCAATCTCTCCAAAAGAATGTGTTGATCGATGGTATCAAAAGCAGCACTAAGGTCTAGGAGCACGAGGACAGATGCAGAGCCTCGGTCTGACGCCATTAAAAGGTCATTTACCACCTTCACAAGTGCAGTCTCATTGCTATGATGGGGTCTAAAACCAGACCGAAGCATTTCGTATACATTGTTTGTTTTCAGGAAGGAAGTGAGTTGCTGCGCAACAGCTTTTTCAAAATTTTTAGAGAGGAATGGAAGATTCGGTATAGGCCGATTAGTTTTTTAAAATATTTTCTGGGTCAAGGTTTGGCTTTTTCAAGAGGCTTTATTACTGCCAGTTTTAGTGAGTTTGGTACACATCCGGTGGATAGAGAGCCGTTTATTATGTTCAACATAGGAGGGCCAAGCACAGGAAGCAGCTCTTTCAGTAGTTTAGTTGGAATAGGGTCCAGTATGCAGCTTGAAGGTTTAGAGGCCATGATTATTTTCATCATTGTCTAGAGATATAGTACTAAAACACTTGAGTGTCTTCCTAGGTCCTGACAGAGTTGTGCAGACTCAGGACAACTGAGCTTTCGAGGAATACGCAGCTTTAAAGAGGAGTCCGTAATTTGCTTTCTAATGATCATGATCTTCTCCTCAAAGAAGTTCATGAATTTATTACTGCTGAAGTGAAAGCCATCCTCTCTTGGGGAATGCTGCTTTCTAGTCATCTTTGCGACAGTATCAAAAATACATTTTGGCTTGTTCTTATTTTACTCAATTAAGTTGGAAAAATAGGATGATCGAGCAGCAGTGAGGGCTCTTCAATACTGCACGGTACTGTCTTTCCAAGCTAGTCGGAAGACTTCCAGTTTGGTGTGGCGCCATTTCCGTTCCAATTTTCTGGAAGCTTGCTTCAGCGCTCGGGAATTTTCTGTAATTTTCTGTGGGAGCTAGTTTCTTATGACAAATGTTTTTTGGTTTTTAGTGGTGCAACTGCATCTAGGGTATTGCACAAGGTTTAATTGAGGTCCTCAGTTAGATGGTTAACTGATTTTTGTCCTCTGACGTCCTTGGGTAGGCAGAAGGAGTCTGGAAGGGCATCAAGGAATCTTTGGGTTGTCTGAGAATTTATAGCACGACTTTCGATGCTCCTTGGTTGGGGTCTGAGCAGATTGTTTGTTGCGATTGCAAACATAATAAAATGGTGGTCCGATAGTCCAGGATTATGAGGAAAAACATTAAGATCCACAACATTTATTCCATGGGACAAAACTAGGTCCAGAGTATGACTGTGGCAGTGAGTAGGTCCATAGACATGTTGGACAAAACCCAATGAGTCGATGATGGCTCCGAAAGCCTTTTGGAGTGGGTCTGTGGACTTTTCCATGTGAATATTAAAGTCACCAAAAATGTGAATATTATCTGCTATGACTACAAGGTCTGATAGGAATTCAGGGAACTCTGTGAGGAACGCTGTATATGGCCCAGGAGGCCTGTAAACAGTAGCTATAAAAAGTGATTGGGTAGGCTGCATGGATTTCATGACTAGAAGCTCAAAAGACGAAAACGTCTTTTTAATTTTTTAATTTAAATCTGCTATCGTAAATGTTAGCAACACCTCCGCCTTTGCGGGATGCACGGGGGATATGGTCACTAGTGTAACCAGGAGGTGAGGCCTCATTTAACACAGTAAATTCATCAGGCTTAAGCCATGTTTCAGTCAGGCCAATCACATCAAGATTATGATCAGTGATTAGTTAATTGACTATAACTGCCTTTGAAGTGAGGAATCTAACATTAAGTAGCCCTATTTTGAGATGTGAGGTATCACGATCTCTTTCAATAATGGCAGGAATGGAGGAGGTCTTTATTCTAGTGAGATTGCTAAGGCGAACACCGCTATGTTCAGTTTTGCCCAACCTAGGTCGAGGCACAGACACGTCTCAATGGGGATAGCTGAGCTGACTACACTGACTGTGCTAGTGGCAGACTCCACTAAGCTGGCAGGCTGGCTAACAGCCTGCTGCCTGGCCTGCACCCTATTTCATTGTGGAGCTAGATGAGTTAGAGGCCTGTCTATGTTGGTAGATAAGATGAGCGCACCCCTCCAGCTAGGATGGAGTCCGTCACTCCTCAACAGGCCAGGCTTGGTCCTGTTTGTGGGTGAGTCCCAGAAAGAGGGCCAATTATTTACAAATTCTATCTTTTGGGAGGGGCAGAAAACAGTTTTCAACCAGCGATTGAGTTGTGAGACTCTGGTAGAGCTCATCACTCCCCCTAACTGGGAGGGGGCCAGAGACAATTACTCGATGCCGACACATCTTTCTAGCTGATTTACACGCTGAAGCTATGTTGCGCTTGGTGACCTCCGACTGTTTCATCCTAACATCCATTCTTTTAAACATCTCTCCCTAATTTCTAAATCATGCTTGTAATGTCGTCAGTAGACTACAGTAACGTATGCTTCAAAAGGGAGGGGCAGGTAGCATGCATACTACTGGCAAAGATTTCCAGCTGGCAGGCAGACGCTGGAAAAGGTTTGACTGACAGTGAGGGCTTTGCAAAGGCATTTTGTTGCGATTTTCTGTGGGACTGGAAAAAGATCCCCGAACGTAGAATAACGTTTCATTAACCGGTTCCCATGCTTTTCAAATAACGGTTCTGTTCCTCAAATTTCCTTTTTTGGTTTTGTTCCCTGAACCGGTTCCAGCCCTTGTTTTGAATAGACTAAAATGAACAGCTTTGTATGCGTAAAAAAACATGGCATGCTAGCTCCATCCCGATGGCGCAGTGGACTAATCTCATGGATGAAGAAAATAAGAATACTTTTGAATCTCATTTAAGCTGTCACAAAGAAAATGTTTGCATGCAAAAGGAAATGGCTTTGTGTGTCCTGTCTGTGCTTGGAGTTCAAAAAAGTAAACCCAAAATAAGCTTAGCAGTGTTATTGAAATAATTGAAAAACTTCAACCTACAATTGCCATTCTCAGAATGTTAATAAAACTTTCAGGGAACCATAGTAAAATGTTTTCAGGACCTCCCTGCAACCTAAAAATTAAGTTCTCAGGCGACATGTTCACTTCCAAGGAACCAAATGTGCTCGGTGGGTATCCAGATCCTGTGAAAATTTTGGATGTGTAAAACCCTTCATAGTCTTAAGTTGCCTTGTCTGCATTATACATCCACAGGGAGCAGTTTTAGTGCCTGTAACTGTATTTAGACAGTCTATTATAAATAGGCAGTTTTGTTTGAAAATATACTATTTTTAGGTCTTATCAATAGCCTAGGGAATGTCATCTTGCTTATTGACTGTTTCCATGTCCAGACTACAATTTACAGTAGGCCTAGCCCCTATATCAGTGTGAATGCTATAGCCTATGTTTAGCAATGCAATTAGAACAATGTGGAGGGCAAACATTTTCAACATATTTAGCAAATATGGGGCAAACTATTTAATGGACTAACAACTCAATACATAGGAGACTGGAAATGCACAACTTGAAGCAAGCACATATTTAACCATGGAGCACATTGATAGGCCAGTGAGGGGCCAAGCTTTGACACACCCTTATCTTGTTTATTCATCAAAACCCAGTCCTTTTTTGTCATTATTCGGGTTGTGAAAATAGCAAAAATATTTCGTAGACACCCTGAACCTATAACTCTACCGCCAGCACTAATATTTACCATTGCTTTAGATTTGTTCAAATAGAGCCCAATATGTATTAACAGGAATCAGTTATATCAGTGTGTTTTACATTAGATTTATCTGACCCTCCTTTTTTTAAACCTGAACATTTTCCCTCTGTCACCAGGCAGTCGCGCACAAGATGGTTGCGCTCCCTGACACCCATGTCCCCCTCCTCTCCCCTGCCCCCTGCCTACAACACCCAGGCTCAGGACGCCTGCATCATCAGAGTCAGCCTGGAGCAGGGAAATGGCAACCTCTACAAGAGCATCATGGTACGGCTCAGCAGGAGATTAGTATGGCCAAGACATTTTGAATAAATGTATGGAACCCTTTTAAAGTGGTTTTTGATTGGTACATGGTGTTGTTCCCTCCCCAGTTGATGAGTCAGGATAAGACTCCAGCAGTGATCTCTAGAGCTGTGGCCAAACACAACCTGGAGAGTGAGCCTGGGGAGGGATACGAGCTGGTGCAGGTCATCTCTGACGAAAGAGGTACAAATATTCTCCCTGTCACTCAAATATCACACACTGTCTTTTATACTCTCATTTGTAATTACTGACTTGTGATAATATTTGTCATTAAAAAATCCTTTGTTTTCTAGAACTGGTGATTCCTGACAACGCCAATGTGTTTTACGCCATGAACACCTCAGCCAACTTTGACTTCCTGCTGCGTGTGCGAGGCACGGCGGGGTGGCCTGTCCAGCTGAGGAGTCGCTATGTCTCCACACTCCCCTGTGCCCAGCAGCGTGCCAGCCTGCGCCTCAGCAAGGTCACCTGTTGTAGTTTCCTATTGTAGCGCGCTAGCAGCACAAAGGTTTCTCTCGCCCTCTCCCTTTTCTCTCTCGCCCTCTCCCTTTTCTCTCTCGCCCTCTCCCTTTTCTCCCAGCAGACACAATACTCTGACACATCTGCCTAAGAATTTAAATATAGGGTGCCTTTGTCTCAACCTCTTTCCCCATTCTCATTGTTCTAATATCCCTGGTTCTTTTCATCTTGTCTCGTCACAGGCAGTGGGGGACCGGCTACCACCCGGCCACACGGTGAGCCAGCTAGAAACCTGGAAGATCCGTGCTGGAACTCTGGAGCGGCTGGTAGAGACCCTGCTGACGGGGTTCTGGGGCAATGACCTCGCCTACACCAGCATCTTCCTGTCCACATACCGCACCTTCGCCAGCACGCACACCGTGCTGCAGTTGCTGCTAGACAAGTACGTCTGGTTCTGGGCTGGGGGCCCATGGTGGCTAGAGTGTATAGCAGGAGCTGACAACAGCTGATCCTGGTGGGACCTAGTGTGTTCAGGCTTTTGTCCCAGTCATAGTGCTATAACACCTGGTTCAATAATCATCTAATCAACATGATTTTGATGAAGTCACGTAAGTGTTGAACTGCGACAAAGCGTGTACAGACTGTGGCTCTCCAGAACCATGGTTGAAGAACACTACTGCTCTATATGGAGAGGCTGAGGAGACTTACTGGTCTCACTGCTTTTAGACTGATGGTAGACAGTGGTGCTGAATTTTTTTTTCTTTTTTTTCTCTCAGGTATGGAATTCCAGAGGGTAGTGAAGGACAGACTGAGCGATGTAGACCCTCTGAAACCAAAGGAGTTGTTCGAATGTAAGATTTCTCAACGTCTCCTGCTTTACTTGGTCTGTCTTCGCTTGATTTCCATATTGATTCAAGCGAAGTTGAGTTGTTACTGTGTAGCTTTCCTGTCTGCTTTGCCCTCTGTCAGCAGCAGCTTACTCCCAGCAGCCCTTCCTGACTCTTGCTGCCCCTCATCCCCCTTAGTGCCCTGGCCTCCATCTTGAGAGCCTGGATGGGCCAGTATCGAGAGGACTTCCAGGAGCCTCCATCCTACCCCTGCCTCCACAGGGTGTTGGCCTACCTACAGAGGGCCCTGCCTGGATCGGAGCCCATGCGTAGAGCCCAGAGTCTACTGGAGCAGCTGAAGGCTGAGGCCAGTCTGGATGTAGACTCAGAGGGTGGGTGAACAGTAAGATATCTCGTTAATTAGTACTCTATCCTTAATTCTTTAGTTTTTATCTTTGTATCTTTCTTTCTCTCTAAAAATACCTTTATCTCCATGTTTGGTTTTCCATCATTAATCTGATCATTACTCCTGGTAGGTTTCTCCAGCGGTTTTGACAACATACGCTCCTTCGGCCTGTGTGAGGATGAGGATGTGGAGATTGAGGTCCAGGAAGACTTCATGTCATTTGATACAGATTTGGTGGCAGAGCAACTGACCTATATGGATGTGGTAAGAGAGAGGCTGAGGGAGGGGGTCTGGGTGGGAGTATGGATTCCCAGCTGGGATATGAACAATGCATGATAAATATACGTTTAAGTGTTTTAATACTAGACCTGTGTTTAGACAGGAAGCCCAATTCTCATATTTATTTTCACTGTTTGGTCTTTTGACCAGATCAGCTCTGAAAAGATCTGATGTGAAAATCTAATGTGATTTGTCAAAAGACCAATTAGTGAACGAAAGATCAGAATTGGGCTGCCTGTATGAACACAACCTAATAATCTAAAGCCTTATTCACACTGCAGGTCTTAATGCTAAAATCAGTTTTGTTTTTCAAATCCGTTTTGGACTACGTACTGTCCAAACAGTAAATTACAAGTGACCAAATCGGATTTGTTTTTTGTTTTTTAGACAGCAGCCATTTCCTGACATGGCTACGCTAGTTGTCATAGTAATGACGGGTGTGCCCAGTGGTGTAGGCTGATTGGTGGTGCTCGTGCGTCCTATTACTCAGAGGTTATGTAGAAAGCTAAGGTGACAACAATGCCTGACATGGAATCTTCCCAGTTGCTTTGAATGTTCAAAATGATAGTGTAAGAACACTTTTAAAACCTCAGAATAAGTTGATTCAACTTTCAAAACAAATTATTTTTGGCTAGACACAGCAATCAGCTAGCTAGCTAGGTAGCTGTTTAGCGTTCTAGCACATTCATTTGTTTGTAAACAATTAACAGGCTAGTTAGCTACCACATGTTCTTGTCAAACTATTAGAGTAGTTAGCAAGCAACAAGATATGCCAAATAAGTCTAAAATCAACTTGAGGGCAAATGTATAACATTTGACTGTTCAGACAAGTCACATGGAAAAGGAATCAGATTTCTACCGGACTTCAAACCACCTATGAAATTAAGCCAATGTGAACACGGCTTAATTAGTTTGTCTGTTTCCAGTTGTTGTTCAAGAAGGTGATTCCTCACCACTGCCTGGGCTCCATCTGGTCCCAGAGGGATAAGAAACAGAACAAGCACAGTGCTCCCACCATCCGTGCCACCATCACCCAGTTCAACGCTGTGGCAGCATGTGTGGTCAGAACCATACTGCACCGACAACAGATCCGCCCACACCTCAGGGCACGGGTCATCAAGCGCTGGATAGACATCGCTGAGGAGTGTCGCATGCTTAAGAACTTCTCATCGCTGCGTGCCATTGTGTCTGCTCTGCAGTCCAACCCACTCTACAGACTGAAGAGGGCCTGGTCCTGGGTGCCCAAGTGAGTCTTTCTTTCACAACCTGAATGCATATGAACTGATTAGTCACAACTCATGTGGAGGAGTTCCTATGCTTTCCCAATTAGTTCTAACCTTTTCTCTATGTAATTCCCCCAGAGACAGCATGTCTACGTTTGAGGAGCTATCAGACATCTTCTCGCATCACAACTACCTGACCAGCCGAGAGCTGCTAATGAGGGGTGAGAGACTGCTCTGTTAATAACATTATATGAGAGGGGTTGGCTGTTGGTGTAGTGGTTGATTGATTTAATTGATTGTGTAAATATCAAATCACTACTGCGATCTACTTTTTCCACTACAGGAGGGCACCTCTAAGTTTGCCAATCAGTTAGGCTGTGCTAAGGAGCACCAGAAACACACTCTCAAACGATTCCAGAGGAAAATGGAAATGGTGAGAGATGGCGCAAGCTACAAGCCACTGGCAGTTTGTGTTCAAGGCCCTGTTTGTTTACGTTTTAATGAGGGAAGTCAAAGTGAGATAAGCTTGGCAGTGGCTGCAGACGTATTGGTATGGTTTATCCTATGCTTTTTCTTTTCCCAGGGTGCACTGCAGGGGACAATACCTTACTTGGGCACCTTCCTGACAGACCTGACCATGCTAGATACAAGGAGTGCGAATTACGGGGGAGCCACAGGGATGTCCTATTCCCCTGAATAGGACATGAGCTCCTCTAAAGGCAAACTGGGGAGGGGGGTTTCTCTAAATATTTATAATTAGACCAAGACAAGAGCATAACGCATCAATCTCACTGGAGAAAGCATCCTTGCGAGCGAAACGGCGACTGTCATAGTATTTCTGGCGAGACAGCACTGGATATATGGGCTACACAGACTGATATGCTGGTTTGCTCGCTCTGAGATTCAGCCACTTGTGAATTGCAGGAAATTTATGAAACAGTTCATGTAATTAATTTTTTTTCACATTTTTGGGGAAAACTTGGCATCCACTAGTAGTAGGCCTAATAACAATCGATGAATGTCATTATGGTGTTTGTAACAGATTTCCATTCATCAAATGGATGCTGGAATTATTTTTGAGGAGATGAATGTGCACAGCTGCAGGTAGTCGATTAAAGTGAAATCTTTACAATAACCAGGTTTCCATCCAACCTTTTCATGTGAGTAATGTCACGACAGGCCTGATGGAAACACCTAATTTGTTGGCAAACTTTCCAATTTTGACAAAACAAAACACTCTAGACAAGGTGGATCTTGTCGGTAAAATTAAATACATTGTGTTGTTTAAGTGTTCCCTTTATTTTTTTGAGCAGTGTAACTCCAAGTCAATCACACTTCTATGAAATCAAACTGTCCACTTAGGAAGCAACACTGATTGACAATAAATTGCACATGCTGTTGTGCAAATGGAATAGACAAAAGGTGGAAATTATAGGCAATTAGTAAGACACCCCCAAAAAAGGAGTGATTCTGCAGGTGGTGACCACAGACCACTTCTCAGTTCCTATGCTTCCTGGCTGATGTTTTGGTCACTTTTGAATGCTGGCGGTGCTCTCACTCTAGTGGTAGCATGAGACGGAGTCTACAACCCACACAAGGGGCTCAGGTAGTGCCATCAGCCAGGAAGCATAGTAACTGAGAAGTGGTCTGTGGTCACCACCTGCAGAATCACTCCTTTATTGGGGGTGTCTTGCTAATTGCCTATAATTTCCACCTTTTGTCTATTCCATTTGCACAACAGCATGTGAAATTTATTGTCAATCAGTGTTGCTTCTTAAGTGGACAGTTTGATTTATCAGAAGTGTGATTGACTTGGAGTTACATTGTGTTGTTTAAGTGTTCCCTTCATTTTTTTGAGCAGTGTATATGAGAATGTATGGTGGAAATTCCGTTATGTGCAAATATTTATATAATAACTATCACATTGAAGTGAACTTGGAGTTACGCTATGGTGTGGTCATCCCACTCGGTAAAGCATGCCGTTTATTAGGCTATAGATTAAATGAGTTATGATGAACTTCACAGCGTGGTAATGCTTTATTGGAAAGGCTTGATACCCCTTTCCAGTAAATATCAAGGGTTTTATTCTGGTGACATGATGATCGATGCTTGGCTGCCATAATAATCTCATGTAGGCTATACCCGCACTGTATCTGCGAGCTGTTGACTAGAGTGGACGTGCGAAGATCCGAGTGGGCACATTCGCTATATAAAGCAAATAAAATGTCTGCCAAAACCATCCATTTAACTTTTTTATTCGGTACATGGGAATTTAACTGCAAAATAAAAATGTGTGCCCTGTGTCATCATGAACATTTTATCTGCAACAAGTACATTTGATGGAAACATCTCTGATGGGAAAATGCGCGTATTGTTTTATGCAGATTTTAGAATATTCGCATAGTAATTGGTCACCAATTGGCTGAAAACCTAGCAAATCAGATGACCATGTCATTATTGTTTGTGTTCATGCCACATTAAAATGTAATACATTTTTACTGATAAATGACATGTCTTTACAATTAGACCCATACATAATTTTTTTCCAAGCGTGTGCACCCAATAGAGGCTCCCCTGACTGACGGTTGTAGACTTCTCCTGTATGTGTTGTGACTAACCACTGTTTGCATCTAGAGCATGCGTTTCATTAGTATTTTTGGGCAGTTTTTATAGTCCTTCACCACTGTTTGTCTCACCAGCACAGCGTGTTATCAGCGTTCAGTCTTTCACACTGTCATTTTGTTCCCTGCAAGGTGAGCTCTTCAACTTTGAGAATAGGTGACAGGCTAGTAATTTACAACCTGTTCTTAACCTACTAATTAGTTAGTCATTCATGATCTTAGTGTCTGCTCGATTGACCTGACTGACACTGATCTCCCCCTATGAAGTATACTGTAATTAACATTTATTTAAAATAAATCTACCCTGAAATAGACATTGTATTGTAGTCAGGAATTCAATCAGATTTGTAAACTTGGTCTTTGACATGTTTTAACAGGAATCAGTTATCAGTATTTTTATATTAGATGTATCTGACCCATATAGACGTTAACTTTTTTACATGACCATTTCCCTTTTGTCACCAGACTGTTCCAGGGAGTTGACTCCTCAGCAGCCAGTTCCCCATTGAGTGAAACAGCCTGGCCTGCCCTGCATGTACTGTATCTTGGTCTTCCTGTTGGCCATTTCCCTCGCCTAAAACACCCAGGCCTCCTGCATCATCCTAGTAAGCCTGTGTTATGCCATGACACCTCAGCTAACTTTGACATCCTGCTGTATGTGCGGGGCAGCCAGTCCAGCTGAGGAGTCTCTGTGCCTCCGGCGCCCCAACAGTGCTCACCCCCCACCCCCAGAGATGCTGGGAGACTGAGAAGGACCAAACATGGGGAATGAGTTCAAGTCAATGAGGTAGACTCAGAACTACCTATTCCCTTGTCCCCAATCGGACCCCCACCTCTGTGCCCCCCTCCCCCACACCAGTAGCAGACTGTGGCCTTCCTGTCTGCTGTGTACCAGTGTGCACTGTGTACCACGCGGGGCTGCACCTCTCATTGTGAGCTGTGTGATAGCTTACTACTTGGTTTTAACAAGTTATTTCCTTTTTAATATTGTCTAGCTGTCCTATCACCTGTAGGGTGTAATGACACAAATAGGATGGGTCTCTGTGAGGCCCGGATTGCGCTGCCTGACGCATTGATTAGCAGTCCTAATAGAAATGCATTTGTTTGTTTGGGTGACTTCAGGAGGTAGGAAGTAGATGGAATGAGTGACCTAATCTTACTCTTTTCACCTCAGAACAAAATGGAGTATCATTTAGTTTCTTATTGATTCGTTTTTTTTAAAGGGCAGAAAACCATGTCACACACAATGTACAAATCATTAGGAACACCTCTTTCCATGACACTGACCAGGTGAAGGCTATGATCCCTTATTGATGTCACCTGTTCAATCCACTTCAATCAGTGTCGATGAAGGGGAGAAGACAGGTTAAAGAAGGATATTTAAGCCTTGCAATAATTGAGAGATGGATTATGCGTTTGCCACTCCGAGGGTGAATGGGCAAGACAAAAAGATTTAAGTGCCTTTTGAATGGGCTATGGTAGTAGGTGCCAGGTGCTCTGGTTTGAGTGTGTCAAAAACATCCCTGTGGTACGCTTTCAACACCTTATAGAGTCCATGACCCCAACAAATGGAGGCTGGTCTGAGGGCAAAATGGGGTGCAACTCAATATTAGGAAAGTGTTCCTAATGTTTTGTACACCAGTGTATGTCAATCAAACTTGTAGAGGGTGATTGAGGACAATGTTTTTAAATTGTATGTTAATTCTGATTCTGTTCATCCTGTCAACGTGGCTTTGAGAAAATGTTGCGGTTTGAAAGTTTATAAACGGCGTTTGTACATTCATCACTTTTGTTTTCAAGGATTTATACCAGCACTGCTTGTTAAATGTTTTTTTGCAATTTATAAGTTGATAGTAATTTTGTGAAGAGAAACAACTTTGTGCCGAAAGAGGAACTATGTTTCTGGTTTCATTTTAACCAAGTGAGTTTGGCGTGATACAGCCTCATTATCTACACGAGTGCCTCACACCGTGGGGTAAGGAATAGTACGTTTCATTTCAAACTTTGAGCAGTGAAAATCTGCGTAGCAGGCAAAAAAGAAACTTGACAAATACGACATTCACGTATTGCGTTGTACTCCATTTGCATAAACTGTAAAGTGTGCTGAGCATTTTACAGGATGTTCAGTTAGAAATGTACTGTGCAGAACAGACTGTCATTCAGAATAGGCATTCTATCTACAACATTCTGAACAGCCAGCTCCCTGTGCACCGAGCCTCACCCAAACACTCCCCCCCAATAGTTTGTCACAAACGATATGAATTAGATTTTCACACGAGCCCACACTGACACTAATTCAGTTCCTCCTGTGCCTAGGCCTCTACACACCGACACTCACCCCCCTTTTAACGGAATCCCACAGATACCGGCTCCCACACACTGCCTAACCAGCATTAACACCTCCACCCCACCTGTCTAACCCACACAGTGAAACCGGTCCCTACTGTGGTCCCTACCATATACACTCCAATGTTTCATACCTATTCTCTCCATCACACTGGTTATTACTATAACGCTCATTCTCTAATACTGACATTCTGGCCATCTCACTGAGCAGTGTACTGGTCTGTTATTGGTCATTCAGTACTAAATGCTGGGCAAGATGTACTGTGGTCGATTCTCCCTGTGTTGATTCTCATGCAACACTTGTGAATTTTCTCTCATGAACTCAGTTTCTGTGTGTCGTCACTGCCAAAATTCTCTACCTAAATAAATGATCATTACTATGATGTCATTTATTTGTTCGACCCTTTAACAACTTATAAGATTTACGGAGTTGAACGATACTTCCAATTATTATTCTGGTACAAGTAGTGTAACAAATGTGTTATTACAGTGTAATTACCATTTAATTATCTACTTGGTCATTTCTTTACCATAAAATAAAGTGCTGCAATGAGAAGTACTGTAAAGCACCATAGAATTTGTGGGCTTTGAGTTAAAGACATTTCAACTGACATCAATGTAGTCATGACCTCTCGAAGCTACTGCTCAAGTGCAATTTCGTTGGAATTCAGTATCAAACACTTTCTTTAAAGGATTTTACTTTAAATCTTTTACAAAAGCATTTTCAGCTAATCATTTTAACCCTGAGAAAATAAACATTTATTTTTTACTTCACCTTTATTTAACCAGATAGGCCAGTTGAGAACACGTTCTCATTTACAACTGCAACCTGGCCAAGATACAGCAAAGCAGTGCGACAAAAACAACGGAGTTACACATGGGATAAACAAACGTACAGTCAATAACACAATAGAAAATCTGAATACAGTGTGTGCAAATGGAGTAAGATTAGGAAGTTAAGGCAATATATAGGCCATATTGGCAAAATAATTACAATTTAGCATTAACACTGGAGTGATAGATGTGCAAGTAGAGATACTGGGTGGCAAAAAGATAAATAACAATATGGGGATGAGGTAGTTGGGTGTTGTATTTACAGATTGGCTGTGTACAGGTACATTGATCAGTAAGATGCTCAAACAGCTGATGCTTAAAGTTAGTGAGGGAGATATAGGTCTCCATCTTAAGTAATTCGCAGCAGAGAACTGGAAGGAAAAGCAGCTAAAGGAAGGCTTTGGGGATGACCAGTGAAATATATACCTGCTGGAGCGCGTGTTATGGTTGCTATGGTTGCTATGGTGACCAGTGAGCTGAGATAAGGTGGGGCTTTACCTAGCAAAGACTTCTAGATGACCTGGAGCCAGTGGGTTTGTCGACAAATATGTAGCGAGGGCCAGCCAACGAGAGCATACAGGTCGGGCTTTGGTGACAAAACGGATGGCACGGTGACGGACTACATCCAGTTTGCTGAGTAGAGTGTTGAGGCTATTTTTGTAGATGACATCGCTGAAGTCGAGGATCGGTAGGATAGTCAGTTTTACGAGGGTATGTTTGGCAGCATGAGTGAAGGAGGCTTTGTTGCGATATAGGAAGCCGATTTCTAGATTTAATTTTGTATTGGAGATGCTTAATGTGAGTCTGGAAGGAGAGTTTACAGTCTAACCAGACACCTAGGTAGTTGTCCACATATTCTAAGTCAGAACCGTCCAGAGTAGTGATGCTAGTCGGGCGGGCGGGTGCGGGCAGCGATCGGTTGAAGAGCATGCATTTAGTTTTACTTGCATTTAAGAGCAGTTGGATGCCACGGAAGGAGTGTTGTGTGACATTGAAGCTCGTCTGGAGGTTTGTTAACACAGTGTCCAAAGAAGGGACAGAAGTATACAGAATGGTGTCGTCCGTGTAGAGGTGGATCAGAGAATCACCAGCAGCAAGAGCGACATCATTGCATTGTTATATACAGAGAAAAGAGTCTGCTTGAGAATTGAACCCTGTGGCACCCCCATAGACTGCTAGAGGTCCAGACAACAGGCCCTCAGAGTTCAGGGCGTCAAATCGATCAGAGAAGTAGTTATTTGAGAAACCAAGACTATTGAGTCTGCAGATAAGAATGCGGTGATTGACAGAGTCGAAAGCCTTGGCCAGGTAAATGAAGACGGCTGCACAGTACTGTCTTTTATCGATTGTGGTTATGATATACACTGCTCAAAAAAATAAAGGGAACACTTAAACAACACAATGTAACTCCAAGTCAATCACACTTCTGTGAAATCAAACTGTCCACTTAGGAAGCAACACTGACTAACAATAAATTTCACATGCTGTTGTGCAAATGGAATAGACAAAAGGTGGAAATTATAGGCAATTAGTAAGACACCCCCAAAAAAGGAATGGTTCTGCAGGTGGTGACCACACACCACTTCTCAGTTCCTATCCTTCCTGGCTGATGTTTTGGTCACTTTTGAATGCTGGCGGTGCTTTCACTCTAGTGGTAGCATGAGACGGAGTCTACAACCCACACAAGTGGCTCAGGTAGTGCAGCTCATCCAGGATGGCACATCAATGCGAGCTGTGGCAAAAAGGTTTGCTGTGTCTGTCAGCGTAGTGTCCAGAGCATGGAGGCGCTACCAGGAGACAGGCCAGTACATCAGGAGACGTGGAGGAGGCCGTAGGAGGGCAACAACCCAGCAGCAGGACCGCTACCTCCGCCTTTGTGCAAGGAGGTGCACTGCCAGAGCCCTGCAAAATGACCTCCAGCAGGCGACAAATGTGCATGTGTCTGCTCAAACGGTCAGAAACAGACTCCATGAGGGTGGTATGAGGGCCCGACGTCCACAGGTGGGGGTTGTGCTTACAGCCCAACACCGTGCAGGATGTTTGGCTTTTGCCAGAGAACACCAAGATTGGCAAATTCGCCACTGGCGCTCTGTGCTCTTCACAGATGAAAGCAGGTTCACACTGAGCACATGTGACAGACGTGACAGAGTCTGGAGACGCCGTGGAGAACGTTCTGCTGCCTGCAACATCCTCCAGCATGACCGGTTTGGCGGTGGGTCAGTCATGGTGTGGGGTGGCATTTCCTTGTGGGGCCGCACAGCCCTCCATTTGCTCGCCAGAGGTAGCCTGACTGCCATTAGGTACCGAGATGAGATCCTCAGACCCCTTGTGAGACCATATGCTGACACATGCACATTTGTGGCCTGCTGGAGGTCATTTTGCAGGGCTCTGGCAGTGCACCTCCTTGCACAAAGGCGGAGGTAGCGGTCCTGCTGCTGGGTTGTTGCCCTCCTACGGCCTCCTCCACGTCTCCTGATGTACTGGCCTGTCTCCTGGTAGCGCCTCCATGCTCTGGACACTACGCTGACAGACACAGCAAACCTTTTTGCCACAGCTCGCATTGATGTGCCATCCTGGATGAGCTGCACTACCTGAGCCACTTGTGTGGGTTGTAGACTCCGTCTCATGCTACCACTAGAGTGAAAGTACCGCCAGCATTCAAAAGTAACCAAAACATCAGCCAGGAAGCATAGGAACTGAGAAGTGGTGTGTGGTCACCCCCTGCAGAACCATTCCTTTTTTGGGGGTGTCTTACTAATTGCCTATAATTTCCACCTTTTGTCTATTCCATTTGCACAACAGCATGTGAAATTTATTGTTAGTCAGTGTTGCTTCCTAAGTGGACAGTTTGATTTCACAGAAGTGTGATTGACTTGGAGTTACATTGTGTTGTTTAAGTGTTCCCTTTATTTTTTTGAGCAGTGTAGTTTAGGACCTTGAGCGTGGCTGAGGTGCACCCATGACCAGCTCGGAAACCAGATTGCATAGTGAAGGTACGTTGGGAATTCGAAATGGTCGGTGATCTGTTTAACTTGGCTTTTGAAGATTTTAAAAGGCAGGGCAGGATGGATATAGGTCTATAACAGTTTGGGTCTTTAGTGTCTCTCCCTTTGAAGAGGGGGATGACCGTGGCAGCTTTCCAATCTTTGGGGATCTCAGACGATACGAAAGCGGTTGAACAGGCTAGTAATAGGGGTTGCAACAATTTCGGCGGATAATTTTAGAAAGCGAGGATCCAGGTTGTCTAGCCCAGCTGATTTGTAGGGATCCAGATTTTGCAGCTCTTTCAGAACATCAGCTGTTTGGATTTGGGTGAAGGAGAAGCGGATGGGGGGGCTTGGGCAACTTGCTTCAGGGCATGCAGAGCTGTTTGCCGGGGTAGGGGTAGCCAGGAGGAGAGCATGGCCAGCCGTAGAAACATGCTTATTGAAATTATCGTAGATTTATTGGTGGTGACAGTGTTTCCTAGCCTCAGTGCAGTCGGCAGCTGGGAGGAGGTGCTCTTATTCTCCATGGACTTTAGTGTCCCAAAACTTTTTGGAATTAGTGCTACAGGATGCAAATTTCTGTTTGAAAGAGCTAGCCTTAGCTTTCCTAACTGACTGTTTTGGTTCCTGACTTCCCTGAAAAGTTTCATATCGCGGGGGCTATTCGTTGCTAATGCAGAATGCCACAGAATATTTTTGTGCTGGTTAAGGGCATTCAAGTCTGGGATGAACCAAGTATTATATCTGTTTTTAGTTCTACATTATTTGTATAGGTCATGCTTATTTAAGATGGCGAGGAAAGCACTTTTTAAAGATCAACCAGGCATCCTCTACTGGCGGGATGAGGTCAATATCCTTCCAGGATACCCGGGCCAGGTCGATTAGAAAGGCCTGCTCGCTAAAGTGTTTTAGGGAGCGTTTGACAGTGATGAGGGGCAATTGTTTGACTGTGAACCCATTATGGACGCAGGCAATGAGGCAGTGATCGCTGAGACCCTGGTTGAAGACAGCAGAGGTGTATTTAGAGGGCAAGTCGGTCAGGATGATATCTAAGGTGCCCATGGTTATGGATTTAGGGTTGTACCTGGTAGGTTCCTTGATAATTTGTGCGATTGAGGGCATCTAGCTTAGATTGTAGGACGGCCGGGGTGTTAAGCATATCCCTGTTTAGGTCACCTAACGGTACGAACTCTGAAGATAGATGGGGGGGCAATCAATTCACATATGGTGTCCAGGGCACAGATGGGGGCTGAGGGGGGTCTATAACAAGCAGCAACGGTGAGACTTGTCTCTTTTTTTTTTCTTTTTTTTTTTTTTGTCATTTAGCAGACGCTCTTATCCAGAGCAACTTACAGTAGAGTGCATACATTTTATTACATTTACATACTGAGACAAGGATATCCCCACCGGCCAAACCCTCCCCAACCCGGACGACGCTATGCCAATTGTGCGTCACCCCACGGACCTCCCGGTTGCGGCCGGCTGCGACAGAGCCTGGGCGTGAACCCAGAGACTCTGGTGGCGCAGCTAGCACTGCGATGCAGTGCCCTAGACCACTGCTCCACCCGGGAGACCGTTTCTTGAAAGGTGTTTTTTAAAAAGTAGAAGCTTGAAGTGTTTGGGCACAGACCTGGATATGACAGGTCTGTGTATGACAGAACTCTGCAAGCGATCTCTGCAGTAGATTGCAACTCCGCCCCCTTTGGCAATTCTATCTTGTCGGCAAATGTTGTAGTTGGGGATGGACATTTCTGGATTTTTGGTTGCCTTCCTAAGCCAGGATTCAGACACGGCTAGGACATCAGGGTTGGCGGAGTGTGCTAAAGCAGTGAATAAAACTAAGTTAGGGAGGAGGCTCCTGCTAACGTGCATGAAACCAAGGCTTTTACGGTTACAGAAGTCAACAAATGAGAGTGCATGGGGAATAGGAGTGGTGCTGGGGGCTGCAGGGCCTGGGTTAACCTCTGTCAGATGAGGAGTAGGGTACGGCTAAAGGCTATAAGAACTGGTCGTCTATTGCGTTCGGAACAGAGTAAAAGGAGCAGATTTCTTTGGCATGGTAGAATAGATTCAAAGCATAATGTACAGACAAGGTTATGGTAGGATGTTAGTGAAGTGGAGATAAACCTAGGCATTGAGTGACGAGAGAGAGAGTCTCTAGAGGCACCAGTTAAGCCAGATGAGGTCACTGCATGTGTGAGGGGTGGGACAAAGGGGCTATCTAAGGCATATTGGGCAGGGCTGGGGACTCTACAGTGAAATAAGACTAACTAACCAAAACAGCAATAGACAAGGCATATTGACATTACGGAGAGGCATGTGTAGCTGAGTGATCATAGGGTCCAATGAGTAGCAATAGGTGAGTCAGGGAGCCATTCAGCAGTCGCTACTACGTGAGGCGAGCTGGAGACACGACGATTCAGACAGCTAGCGGGCCGGGGAGTGCTGCCTCTGGATGAGCTTTTTCCTGTTTGCTTATGGCCTTATACAGCTCATTGAGAGCAGACTTAGTGCCAGCATCAGTTTGTGGTGGTAAATAGACAGCTGTGAAAATTATAGGTGAAAACTCTCATGGTAAATTGTGTGGTCTACAGCTTATCATGAGATACTCTACCTCAGGCGAGCAAAACCTCGAGACATACTTAATTTTAGATTTCGTGCACCAGCTGTTTACAAATATACACAGACCACGACCCCTTGTCTTACCGCAGCCAGATGTTCTATCTTGCTGATGCAGCGTAAACCACACCAGCTGTATTTTATCCATGTCGTTCAGCCACGACTCGATGAAACATAAGATATATTAGTTTTTAATGGCCAGTTGGTAGGATATTCGTGATCCTTTGCGTCCGACTCGTTAAAGAAAAACATCTTTGTCCAGTACAAGGTGAGTAATCGCTTGTCCTGATATCCAGAAGCTCTTTTTTGTCATAAGAGACAATGGCAGAAACATTATGTACAAAATAAGTTACAAATAATGCTAAAAAACACAATAGCACAATTGGTTGAGAGCCCGTAAAACGGCAGCCATCTCCTCCGGCGTCATTCAATTTTTTTAATTGTTTATTCATTTTGTGGAGACATCTTTTGAGCCACAACCATTGATCCAAAATAGATGTTTACTGTGAAATACTATGAGAACATTGATATAATCGCCAAAACACAACAACTGTTTCTGACCGTTTGAGCAGACACATGCACATTTGTGGCCTGCTGGATGTCATTTTGCAGGGCGCTGGCAGTGCACCTCCTTGCACAAAGGCGGAGGTAGCGGTCCTGCTGCTGGGTTGTTGCCCTCCTACGGCCTCCTCCACGTCTCCTGATGTACTGGCCTGTCTCCTGGTAGCGCCTCCATGCTCTGGACACTACGCTGACAGACACAGCAAACCTTTTTGCCACAGCTCGCATTGATGTGCCATCCTGGATGAACTGCACTACCTGAGCCACTTGTGTGGGTTGTAGACTCCGTCTCATGCTACCACTAGAGTGAGAGCATCGCCAGCATTCGAAAGTGACCAAAACATCAACCAGGAAGCATAGGAACTGAGAACTGGTCTGTGGTCACCACCTGCAGAATCACTCCTTTTTTGGGGATGTCTTGCTAATTGCCTATAATTTCCACCTTTTGTCTATTCCATTTGCACAACAGCATGTGAAATTTATTGTCAATCAGTGTTGCTTCCTAAGTGGACAGTTTGATTTCACAGAAGTGTGATTGACTTGGAGTTACATTGTGTTGTTTAAGTGTTCCCTTTATTTTTTTGAGCAGTGTAGTTATTGATTACGTCCGTCCTAGCTCGCTCATTGTCATTCGAAATGACGGATTGCCTCTTATCTGCTTGTCGTCCCCTTATGCCATAGTTTGTACATCTCAATTGTCAGTAGAAACCACAATTGTTTGCAAGTCAGCCATACAAAAAACAAATTATATTTACACAGGACAAGCCATATCAGCTATGTTTTATTAAAAGTCAGTAATTGAGGCTGAATTGTTTCACTGCCAGAGAAGGCTCCGCTGATAGCCAGGTGTAGCAGTGGTATAGTGCAATTCAGGTGTTGTGTAGTGGCTTTGCTGGCATGCATTACACCTTTTTTTGTTTTTTCCCCCTAAGATTTACATGCAAAAATCGCCACTGGTAACAATTAACTCATTAGGATTTGGGGCACCACAAGAACGATTGTTTTAAAGAGTTACCATCTCCCGAATTTAACTCTTAAGGTCTTTTCCTATCACATCCTTTAAACAGTCAACGTATTAATCATAACCTCATCTCATATCATCATTCTGAATAGTCGTAACCTCCTGCATTTGCAAAAATCCCAGCCTTCCTAAAATCTCATCCATATCTTAACAAAAATATGTTCATATTTCATATACAACATTAAGGATGGGGACTTCATGCATGTAGTGTATATACTTTTCAAGGTACAGTATTTCCTTTTAACACTTAATTACATTAGTTTTCTATAGCTCACCACTGACCATTCCCAACATTCTTATGTTAGAAATATTGTTCCAGTATTCACTTGAGTGCGTTTGAGTTTCGACAGGAAAAGTATGTTAAAGTATATTCCTTTGGTTAATACTGGAGGGGGGAGAGTCTTCTCCTTTTAATTTACAACAGGGCGTGAGTTGTCAACCCAGCAGCAGCTCCCTCCTTCCCTCATCTGTCGGTGAGAGAATGTCTGGTTACTGTCATTCATTGCCAAGCTGATCTGACCCATTCGGCTCCTCACTGGACAGTCATGACAGTAATATTGTACTGTACTGTAATTTACATTTGCACTATCAAAATTGACCCATCAAATTGTAAATAAAATGTCCATTGTTTCTATTCCATGTGTGATGATTGAAGACATCTTTCATTGATTTCTAAAATAAATGTATTGTTCAGATGTAATTACATTTTGTTGCATTACAACCTGTAATATTTTTTTTTTTTTGGGGGGGGGGGATTTCATGTAACATACACAAAATAGTTCAAATTGGTGAAATGAGAAAAATAACTTGTTTAAAAAAAAATAAACATAAAAGCATATGTATTCTCACCCCCTTTGCTATGAAGCCCCTAAATAAGATCTGGTGCAACCAATTACCTTCAGAAGTCACATAATTAGATTGCACACAGGTGGACTTTAAGTGTCACATAATCTGTGTGTGTATATAATCTCTGTTCTGAAAGGCCCCGTAGTCTGCAACACCATTAAGCAAGGGGCACCACCAAGCAAGCGGCACCATGAAGACCAAGGAGCTCTCCAAACAGGTCAGGGACAAAGTGGGGGAGAAGTACAGTTCAGGGTTGGGATTAATAAAAATATCCGACATTTTTAACATCCCACAGAGCTCCATTATTAAAAAATGGAAAGAACACGGCACCACAACAAACCTGCCAAGAGAGGGCTGCCCACCAAAACTCACACACCAGGCAAGGAGGGCATTAATCAAAGAGGCCAAAGATAACCCTGAAGGAGCTGCAAAGCTCCACAGCGGTGATTGGAATATCTGTCCATAGAACCACTTTAAGCCGTACACTCCACAGAGCTGGGCTTTATGGAAGAGTGGCCAGAAAAAAGCTATTGCTTAAAGAAAAAAATAAAGGCATTTGGGAGACTCCCCAAACATATGGAAGAAGGGACTCTGGCTAGATGAGACTAAAATGTAGCTTTTTGGCCATCAAGGAAAATGCTATGTCTGGTGCAAACCCAACCCCTCTCATCACCCCGAGAACACCATCCCCACAGTGAAGCATGGTGGTGGCATCATGCTGTGAGGATGTTTTTGATTGACAGGGAAACTGGTCAGAATTGAAGGAATGATGGATGGCGCTAAATACAGGGAAATCCTTGAGGGAAACCTGTTTGTCTTCCAGAGATTTGAGACTGGGATGGAGGTTCACCTTCCAGCAAGACAATGACCCTAAGAATACTGCTAAAGCAACACTAGTGGTTTAAGGGGAAACATTTAAATGTCTTGGAATGGCCTAGTCAAAGCCCAGACCTCAGTCCAATTGAGAATCTGTGGTATGACTTAAAGATTGCTGTACACCAGCGGAAACCATCCAACTTGAAGGAGATGGAGCAGTTTTGCCTTGAAGAATGGACAAAAATCCCAGTGGCTAATGTGCCAAGCTTATAGAGACCTACCCCAAGAGACTTGCAGCTGTAATTGCTGAGAAAGGTGGCTCTACAAAATATTGACTTTGGGGGGGATGAATAGTTATGTATGCTCAAGTTCTTTTTTTGTTGTATTTCTTGTTTCACAAAATATTTTGCATCCTCAAAGTGGTAGGCATGTTGTGTAAATCAAATTATACAACCCCCCCCCCCCCCCCCCCCCCCCAAATAAATGTTTTAGTCCAGGTTGTAAGGCAACAAAATAGGAAAAATGCCAAGGGGGGTGAATACTTTCGCAAGCCACTGTAGGTGTACTGTAATCAAATGAAATTAAAGAAACATGACATTTAGCGGCATTAGTTTACATAAAGTCTGTCTTGAGCATTTGGCCATAGGTTCTCATTGACATAATTTCAGAAAATCCCTTTTGGCAAGGCGAATCAAAGCCTGTCATACTGTAGGTCTGGATTGATGTCATTGCATGCCTCATCCATGGCCTGGAGGAGGGTGGCACGCTCACGGGAATGGCGATCATACACCTTCCACGTGTGTTTGTATTGTAGTGGTCCTGTGTGGCTCAGTTATGTAGTAAGAAAATGGCACTAGCAACACCAGAGTGGTGGGTTCGATTCCCTCTGGGGTCACTTACAATGTGTGGACTCACTGTCACTTTGGTTTTAAAGGCCTTCTATGTACAGGCAATTTTATAAAGGTATTACAGTACTGTGTTGGCCAATGCAATTTTAGCAAAGCAGTGTGAAACACCCCACCGAAAGACTTCATTTTGGATATGTTTACTGTATAGGGGATGCATTACACATCTTGTCTATCAGATTTTTGTATTTATTTACTGTGAAGTAAAATCTTAAGTCATAATAGTACATTACTGTATGTGTATGTATGTGTGTTTATACTTATCAAACATTTTCATTGTGTTCTCAATCTGTGAGATCTCAATAGGTTTACCAAATAGTTAAATGATTATCAATTAAGAGCAGTTGAATTAAGTCAGTTATATGTATTTTAACAAATGAGAAGACAATCATACTAAAAGTAATGAGTATTGCATTGTTAAAAGCTACTACTTAATATGAACATGTATTTCTAGATGAAACACTAAGTTTGATGAATAACTGATTGTGTGTTGAACCTAGTCAATAGAAAAACCTGCATAGTTTCAAAACAAATGCCTTTTTGATGTTCTGTACAAAGCGTGGTGAAAATGTACCATATACTTGTGAAATGCACCAAAGCGAGAAAAATAAACTGTAACCAGAAAGCGCTTTCTCAATTGGTGTTATCGTTGGAAAAGGGTATGTCTTCGGCCTGGCTTTCAGAGCTCAGATTACCAGCCAAATACAAGAGTTGGCTGAGTGAAGTAGGCTACCTGATCCCATCTGTATGTGTGCTTTAGCCAACTCTGTGCCATGTGTGGTACTTGTCAAGCCAAACATGAATGTATGGCATCATGACAATAGTCAAAGGAGTTTTCTTAAGACAGATCTGGGACCAGGGCATGGCTACAGAACCTCTTCCTATCCTGTACTTCTGCTTCCCCACAGTGGAGATCCAGTTATCCATTGGTCTGACCAGGGGTGTATTCATTAGTCGGATTCCGTTGCAAAACGTTTGGTCTTTTGCAAAACATTTTTCTACAGAAACCGTTACCGTTTACTCTAGGAACCAAACGAAAGCAAACAGAACCTACCTGAATTTGTCCCATAGAAACTCTTGTTTTCTTTGCTAAATGTTTTCTGTTTTTGAACGGAATCTGACTAATGAATAAACCCCAGGCCTTACTCCAACTAATGACTGATCATGGACAGTTCGAAGCCAGGGTGGAGACGGGCATGTTTGAGCAGGTGGTCATTTCGCATGAAGTGCATGGCACACAGTGGGCACTGGAACCGTTTCTCGCCCGTGTGAGTCCGCAGATGGCGGATTTGTTCATCAGAACGGGAGAACTTCTTGTCACAGTCAGGCCAGGAGCAGTTGTAGGGCTTCTCACCTGGGATGGGATGAAGAAACAGTTATTATTCACAACCAACATACTTGCTTCTCTGTATGCAACACGCATACCCTCAGTGGTGTAAAGTAACTAAGTAAACATGTATTGAAGTACTACTTCAGTAGTTTTTTTGGGGTATCTGTACTTTAGTATTTATATTTTTGATAACTTTTACTCCATTGCATTCCTAATGTAATCATGTAAGTTTTACAAGTTTCCTGCCACCCAAAAGTATTCATTACATTTAAAATGTTTAGAAGGAAGAAAATGGTCCAATTCATACACTTTCGAGAACATATGGTCATCCCTACTGCCTCTGATCTGGCAGACTCACTAAACACAAATGCTTTGTTTGTAAATTATGTCTGAGTGCTGGAGTCTGTCACATTTTTAAAATGGTGCAGTCTGGTTGGCTTATAAGGAATGTGAAATGATTTATAGCATTTAAGTATAGTTTAGCATTTCCTTTTACTTCTGATACTTAAGTATATTTAAAAAATATATATACTTTTAGAATTTTACTCAAGTACTATTTTACTGGGTGACTTTCACTTTTACTTGAATAATTTCCATGCAATCTGCAGTTGAAACAATAAGAAAAAACCCGCCCCTGTTTTGGGTAAAAACAGGGGGGGACGTCCCAGGGATCCCATTAAGCAAGGAGCCTACTAACAGATGACTAAACTAGCTGAACTATGCTATTTTTCATCCTCATTGCCAAACTTCATAATTACTGCACCTTCAACATTAAAACTCTTGCTAGTTATACAATCATGTAACTAAGAAATTTGCTGGAAAGAAACTTTAATTATTTATTGTTTTGTTGAGTTATCATGACTGGTTCAAGATATCTGTCGTAAAACGACGGTGGCGAAGGATATCATTGCTACTTACCGCGGACCCAAGTTACATCTTTAGATCCACCGGCGTCATTGGCGTAGGGTAAACTGGACGTTTCTGATTGGTTTTGTGACGATGAGCAGCCTCTCCCTGCTTGGCTCGATGAGATATGTACTGACACAGCCAGATACAAATGAAGTCTGAAGTTTACATACACCTTAGCCAAATACATTTAAACTCAGCTTTTCACAATTCCTGACATATAATCCAAGTAAAATATTCCCTGTTTTAGGTCAGTTGGGATCACCACTTTATTTTAAGAATGTGAAATGTCAGAATAATAGTAGAGAGAATGATTTATTTATTTCATCACATTCCCAGTGGGTCAGAAGTTTACATACTCAATTAGTATTTGGTAGCATTGCCTTTAAATTGTTTAACTAGGGTCAAACGTTTCGATTATCCTTCCACAAGTTTCCCACAATAAGTTGCGTGAATTTTGGCCCATTCCTCCTGACAGGGCTGGTGTAACTGAATCGGGTTTGTAGGTCTCCTTGCTCGCACACTATTTTTTAGTTCTGCCCAGAAATTTTCTATAGGATTGAGGTCAGGGCTTTGTGATGGCCACTCCAATACCTTGACTTTGTTGTCCTTAAGCCACAACTTTGGAAGTATGCTTGGGGTCATTGTCCATTTGGAAGACCCATTTTAGACCAAGTTTTAACTTCCTGACTGATGTCTTGAGATGTTTCTTCAATATATCCACATAATTTTCCAAAAATGATGCCATCTATTTTGTGAAGTGCACCAGTCCCTCCTGCAGCAAAGCACCCCCACAACATGACGCTGTTACCCCTGTGCTTCACGGTTGGGATGGTGTTCTTCGGCTTGCAAGCCTCCCCTTTTTTCCTCCAAACATAACGATGGTCATTATGGCCAAACAGTTCTATTTTTGTTTCATCAGACCAGAGGTTTCTCCAAAAAGTATGATCTTTGTCCCCATGTGGAGTTGCAAACCGTAGTCTGGCTTTTTTATGGCGGTTTTGGAGCAGTGGTTGCTGAGCAGCCTTTCAGGTTATGTCAATATAGGTCTCCTTTTACTGTGGATATAGATACTTTTGTGCTTATTTCCTCCAGCTTCTTCACAAGGTCCTTTGCTGTTGTTCTGGGATTGATTTGCACTTTTCGCACCAAAGTACGTTCATCTTTAGGAGACAGAACGCGTCTCCTTCCTGAGCGGTATGACGGCTGCATGGTCCCATGGTGTTTATACTTGCATACTATTTTT
The DNA here is from genome assembly GCF_029448725.1 of Salvelinus fontinalis. Lineage (NCBI taxonomy): Eukaryota > Metazoa > Chordata > Actinopteri > Salmoniformes > Salmonidae > Salvelinus > Salvelinus fontinalis. The sequence goes on from NC_074669.1 coordinate 11,904,276, forward strand.
TGTATAGATGAACGTGGTACCTTCAGGCATTTGGAAATTTCTCCCAAGGATGAACCAAACTTGTGGAGGTCTACAATATTTTTCTGGGGTCTTGGCTGATTTCTTATGATTTTCCCATGATGTCAAGCAAAGAGGCACTGAGTTTGAAGGTAGGCCTTGAAATACATCCACAGGTACACCTCCAATTGACTCAAATTATGTCAATTAGCCTATCAGAAGCTTCTAAAGCCATGACATCATTTTCTGGAATTTTCCAAGCTGTTTAAAAGAAGTCAACTTAGTGTATGTAAACTTCTGACCCACTGGAATTGTCATACAGTGAATTATAAGTAAAATAATCTGTCTGTAAACAATTGTTGGAATTTTTTTTTTGTGTCATGCACAAAGTAGATGTCCTAACCGACTTGCCAAAACTATAGTTTGTTAACAAGAAATGTGGAGTGGTTGAAAAACAAGTTTTAATGACTCCAACCAAAGTGTATGTAAACTCCCGACTTCAACTGTATGTACACAGTGTTGTAACAAACTTTTTTTAAACTGACTATTGTATTTGTTGATTTTAAATCAGACTTTATTAATATAATTAGTAAGCATGAGTTAATTGACACAAGAAAACTCGAGAAAATAGCAACTCTACAGAGCACAATGAGTACAATTAATGGCTAAATTACTTCTGGACAGAAGGGTGTGAGGAGCTCCCCCTCACCACTCTATTGAGGGCTTCCACCATTTTAAAGTAGTCAACTGGTTGGGGATTCCTATTGGTTGGGAGCAATCAGCAAATGAAGAAGAAAATTTGCTACTTTAAAACGGAGATAGCCTTGATGGCACCGCCAATGAGGTCACAAACGCTTTAATTGCATAGATCCAAAGATTTGTCCTCTATCTGCCCTCTTATTGGCAAGAATTGTCCCACCTGATCTCGCCTCCTCCCATCTTCGAGGACATGTATTTCCATTGTGAGCACGGTCACTGGAATATCTTGTCAATATAATATACTGTACATTCTTTGGAGGATGGTAAGCTAAGTGCTAAACTACGCACATACCTGTGCGTGTCCTTATATGCGACTTCAGGTGAGATAATTTACCTAAGACACTGACACAGCTATCAAACATGTCGCTTATTTTTAACAACTGGAGAGTGCGATAGTCCGTGTCACTTACCAGCTGGCATACGCAAATTCTCAGGTCCACCAACGTACAGTGTCACTCTGGAGACGGTAAAAGGCACGCACGCCCACTGTATGGGGTAACATAATTACGCATCTGACATGGGCTGCAAGAACAGAGTGGGATGTTTCTCAACTTCAATTTGAAACCTACTAGCTGCGTGTTTAAATTAACATGGATGCATGGGTGACAGTGGATGTGATCGTGCTGCTACAGTCACTCTGCTCCAATTTCCTATTGTGCTGTACACTACAGCCTGACAGAAGGGGAGTGTTGTTGCATCTGCCTTAATCCCAGTGCCAATACATAAGAGCATTTGTGTGAGAGAGACTGTGCTCATTTATGCAGCCCATTGAGGAAGAGTTGGGAGACACTTGTGTGTTTGGGGTGGAGGTGGAGCAGGGCTTACGATCCATCTGGCAGTGCTACATCCCCCTACTCATCTTCCTGCTCTAAATCAAATCAAATCACATTTTATTTGTCACATACACATGGTTAGCAGATGTTAATGCGAGTATAGCGAAATGCTTGTGCTTCTAGTTCCGACAATGCAGTAATAACCAACAAGTAATCTAACCTAACAATTCCACAACTACTACCTTATACACACAAGTGTAAAGGGATAAAGAATATGTACCTAAAGATATATGAATGAGTGATGGTACAGAACGGCATAGGCAAGATGCAGTAGATGGTATAATGTACAGTCTATACATATGAGATGAGTAATGTAGGGTATGTAAACATAAAGTGACATAGTTTAAAGTGGCTACTGATACATGTATTACATAAAGATGGCAAGATGCAGTAGATGATATAGAGTACAGTATATACATATACATATGAGATGAGTAATGTAGGGTATGTAAACATTATATTAAGTGGCATTGTTTAAAGTGGCTAGTGATACATATTTTCCATCAATTCCCATTATTAAAGTGGCTGGAGTTGAGTCAGTATGTTGGCAGCCTGATGGCCTTGAGATAGAAGCTGTTTTTCAGTCTCTCGGTCCCTGCTTTGATGCACCTGTACTGACCTCGCCTTCTGGATGATAGCGGGGTGAACAGGCAGTGCCTCGGGTGGTTGTTGTCCTTGATGATCATTATGGCCTTCCTGTGACATCGGGTGGTGTAGGTGTCCTGGAGGGCAGGTAGTTTGCCCCCGGTGATGCGTTGTGCAGACCTCACTACCCTCTGGAGAGCCTTACGGTTGTGGGCGGAGCAGTTGCCGTACCAGACGGTGATACAGCCCGACAGGATGCTCTCGATTGTGCATCTGTAGAAGTTTGTGAGTGCTTTTGGTGACAAGACGGATTTCTTTAGCCTCCAGGGGTTGAAGAGGCGCTGCTGCGCCTTCTTCACAACGCTGTCTGTGTGGGTGGACCAATTCAGTTTGTCCGTGATGTGTACACCGGGGAACTTAAAACTTTCCACCTTCTCCACTACTGTCCCGTCGATGTGGATAGGGGGGTGCTCCCTCTGCTGTTTCCTGAAGTCCACAATCATCTCCTTTGTTTTGTTGACGTTGAGTGTGAGGTTATTTTCCTGACACCACACTCTGAGGGCCCTCACCTCCTCCCTGTAGGCTGTCTCGTCGTTGTTGGTAATCAAGCCTACCACTGTAGTGTCGTCCGCAAACTTGATGATTGAGTTGGAGGCGTGCATGGCCACGCAGTCGTGGGTGAACAGGGAGTACAGGAGAGGGCTCAGAACGCACCCTTGTGGGGCCCCAGTGTTGAGGATCAGCGGGGTGGAGATGTTGTTACCTACCCTCACCACCTGGGGGCGGCCCGTCAGGAAGTCCAGGACCCAGCTGCACAGGGCGGGGTCGAGACCCAGGGTCTCGAGCTTGATGACGAGTTTGGAGGGTACTATGGTGTTAAATGCTGAGCTGTAGTCGATGAACAGCATTCTCACATAAGTATTCCTCTTGTCCAGATGGGTTAGGGCAGTGTGGTTGCGATTGCGTCGTCTGTGGACCTATTGGGTTGGTAAGCAAATTGGAGTGGGTCTAGGGTGTCAGGTAGGGTGGAGGTGATATGGTCCTTGACTAGTCTCTCAAAGCACTTCATGATGACGGAAGTGAGTGCTACAGGGCGGTAGTCGTTTAGCTCAGTTACCTTAGCTTTCTTGGGAACAGGAACAATGGTGGCCCTCTTGAAGCATGTGCGAACAGCAGACTGGGATAAGGATTGATTGAATATGTCCTTAAACACACCAGCCAGCTGGTCTGCGCATGCTCTGAGGACGCGGCTGGGAATGCCGTCTGGGCCTGCAGCCTTGCGAGGGTTAACGCGTTTAAATGTTTTACTCACCTCGGCTGCAGTGAAGGAGAGCCCGCAGGTTTTGGTAGCGGGCCATGTCAGTGGCACTGTATTGTCCTCAAAGCGAGCAAAAAAGTTATTTAGTCTGTCTGGGAGCAAGACATCCTGGTCCGCGACGGGGCTGGTTTTCTTTTTGTAATCCGTGATTGACTGTAGACCCTGCCACATACCTCTGCTCTATGAAGAGAGGTTGGTGAGACTAACATTTGTATAATGAAAACAGACCAATCATTTGAATATTTTTGTCATAGATAATAGCTAAGCACATCTGTTGAGCTCCCCAATTACCATTCCCTCTTCTCTGGTCAAATCAAATCAAATGTTATTTGTCACATGCGCGGAATACAACAGGTGTAGACATTACTGTGAAATACTTACTTACAAGCCTTTAACCAACAATGCAGTTCAAGAAAGAGTTAATCAAATATTTACTAAATAAACTAAAGTGAAAAAAAGTTACTTAACAATAATGAGGCTATATAGAGGTGGTACCGGTACCGAGCTAATGTGCGGGGGTACAGGTTCGTCAAAGTAATTTGTGAAGTGACTATGCATAGATAGTAAACTGCGAGTAGCAGCGGTGGGGGGGTCAATGTAAATAGTCCGCGTGGCCATTTGATTAATTGTTCAGCAGTCTTATGGCTTGGGGTAGAAGCTGTTAAAGAGCCTTTTGGTCTTGGACTTGGGGCTCCGGTACCACTTACCGTGGGGTAGCAAAGAGAACAGTCTATGACTTGGGTGACTTGAGTCTTTGACCATTTTTTGGGCCTTCCTCTGACACCGCCTAGTAATGCAACCGGTCAGGGTGCTCTCAATGGTGCAGTTGTACAACTTTTTGAGGATCTCGGGACCTATGCCAAATCTTTTCAGTCTCCTGAGGGGGAAAGGTGTTGTCGTGCCCTCTTCACGACTTTCTTGGTGTGTGATAAAAGAGTTTATAAGGTTTAAATATAAATGATTAAATAATTCTACCCGGAAACTTAACCATTAGGGATTAGAGGTTATGTAGCATGGATAAGGAGTAATTAAAAGTATTAAACATAAGTCCAACTAGGTTAGACTGGGAGAGAGAGAAATGTGTGTATGCTTAAGAAAACACCTAGAAACAATTAAACTATGGTTGAACCGACCCTGCTATAACTCTGGGAAGATAAGATAGGACAGGGACCACGCCACCAGTTTTCCTTTATCTGGGGGGGACTGGAACTGTTAGCTGGGTAGTGAGAAACTGTAGTGAGAATTGTAGAGAAGAAGGTAGCTCTCCTAATGTTAGTGTGTATGTATGTGCGTAGGATATCTAATGTTTGTGTGGAAGTATGTGCGCAGCTATAAAATGGATCTTTGTATTCTTGACTTTAGAGCGCTCTTGTGAATAAACATTTGACTATTGTAGACTGGGCCTCTGTCTGTTTTCATTTCAACCAGTATCTTACAAATTCTGGGTTGCAGATTGAGTAGTTAATTGAAGTTCAGTTTATGAACATTGAGAACATAATTCGCTTAACAGTGTGTTTGGACCATAATAGTTCGTTGGTGATGTGGTCACCAAGGAAATTGACACTCTCGACCTGCTCCACTTCAGCCCTGTCGATGTTAATGGGGGCCTGTTCGGCCCTCCTTTTCCTAGTCCTCGATCCGCTCCTTTGTCTTGCTCACATTGAGGGAGAAGTTGTTGTCCTGGTGTAACAGATGTAACTTTACGTCGTCCCCTCGCCCCGACACGGGCGCGAACCAGGGAACCTCTGCACACATCAACAACGGTTGCCCACGAAGCATCGTTACCCATCGCTCCACAAAGGCCGCGGCCCTTGCAGAGCAAGGGGCAACACTACTTAAGTCTCTGAGCAAGTGACGTAACTGATTGAAATGCTACTAGCGCGTACCCGCTAACTAGCTAGCCATTTCACATCCGTTACACTCACCCCCCTTTCAACCTCCTCCTTTTCCGCAGCAACCAGTGATCCGGGTCAACAGCATCAATGTAACAGTATAACTTTAAACCGTCCCCTCGCCCCGACACGGGCGCGAACCAGGGAACCTCTGCACACATCAACAACGGTTGCCCACGAAGCATCGTTACCCATCGCTCCACAAAGGCCGCGGCCCTTGCAGAGCAAGGGGCAACACTACTTAAGTCTCTGAGCAAGTGACGTAACTGATTGAAATGCTACTAGCGCGTACCCGCTAACTAGCTAGCCATTTCACATCCGTTACACTCACCCCCCTTTCAACCTCCTCCTTTTCCGCAGCAACCAGTGATCCGGGTCAACAGCATCAATGTAACAGTATAACTTTAAACCGTCCCCTCGCCCCGACACGGGCGCGAACCAGGGAACCTCTGCACACATCAACAACGGTTGCCCACGAAGCATCGTTACCCATCGCTCCACAAAGGCCGCGGCCCTTGCAGAGCAAGGGGCAACACTACTTAAGTCTCTGAGCAAGTGACGTAACTGATTGAAATGCTACTAGCGCGTACCCGCTAACTAGCTAGCCATTTCACATCCGTTACACTCACCCCCCTTTCAACCTCCTCCTTTTCCGCAGCAACCAGTGATCCGGGTCAACAGCATCAATGTAACAGTATAACTTTAAACCGTCCCCTCGCCCCGACACGGGCGCGAACCAGGGAACCTCTGCACACATCAACAACGGTTGCCCACGAAGCATCGTTACCCATCGCTCCACAAAGGCCGCGGCCCTTGCAGAGCAAGGGGCAACACTACTTAAGTCTCTGAGCAAGTGACGTAACTGATTGAAATGCTACTAGCGCGTACCCGCTAACTAGCTAGCCATTTCACATCCGGTACACTGGCACCACACTGCCAGGTCTCTTACCTTCTCCCTATAGGCTGTCTCATCGTTCTCTGTGATCAGGCCTACCACTGTTATGTTGTCAGCAAACTTAATAATGGTGTTAGTGTTGTGCTTGGCCACACAGTCGTAGTTGAACAGGGAGTACAGGAGGGGACAAAGCACGCACCCCTGAGGGGCCCCAGTGTTGAGGATCAGCGTGGCAGATGTGTTGTTGCGTACTCTTACTACCTGGGGGTGGTCCGTCAGGAAGTCCAGGATCCAGTTGCAGAGGGAGGTGTTTAGTCCCAGGGTCCTTAGCTTAGTGATGAGCTATGGTGTTGAATGCTGATCTGTAGTCAATGAACAGCATTCTCACAGGTGTTCCTTTTGTCCAGGTGGGAAAGTGCAGTGTGGAGTGCGATTGAGATTGCGTCATCTGTGGATCTGTTGGAGCGGTATGCAAATTGGAGTGGCTCTAGGGTTTACGGCATGATGGTGTTGATGTGAGCCATGACCAGCCTTTCAAAGCACTTCATGGGTACCGATGTGAGTGCGGTAATCATTTAGGCAGGTTACCTTCACTTTCTTGGGCACAGGGACTATGGTGGTCTGTTTGAAACATGTATGTATTACAGACTCGGTCAGGGAGAGGTTGAAAATGTCAGTGAAGACACTTTCCAGTTTGTCCGCGCATGCTTTGAGTACACGTCCTGGTAGTCCGTCTGGCCTAGCGGCTTTGTGAATATTGACCTGTTTAAAGGCTACGGAGAGCGTGATCGCAGTCATCCGGAACAGGCGGTGCTCTCATGCATGCTTCAGTGTTGCTTGCCTCGAAGCGAGCATAACAGGCATTTCGCTCGTCTGGTAGGCTCGCGACACTAGGCAGCTCGCGGCTGGGTTTTACTTTGTAGTCCGTAATATCTTTCATACCCTGCCACATCCGACGAGCGTCAGAGTCGGTGTAGTAGGATTTAATCTTAGTCCTATATTGAAGCTTTGCCTGTTTGATGTCATAGCGGGATTTCATATAAGTGTCCAGATTAGTGTCCCACTCTTTGCAGATGTTGCTTGTAATCCATGGCTTCTGTTTGGGAAATGTACATATGGTCACTGTGGGGACTACGTCGTCGATGCACTTGTTGGTGAAACAATATACTCCTCAATGCCATTGGATGAATCCAGGGAACATATTCCAGTCGTTGCTAGCAAAACAGTCCTGTAGCATAGCATCCGCATAATCTGACCACTTCCGTATTGAGCGAGTCAGTGGTACTTCCTGCTTTAGTTTTTGCTTGTTAGCAGGAATCAGGAGGATAGAATTATGGTCAGATTTGCAAAATGGAGGGCGAGGGAGATCTATGTATGCGTCTGTGTATGGAGTAAAGGTGGTCTAAATTTTTTTCTTTCTCTGGTTGCACATGTGACATGCTGGTAGAAATTAGGTTAAAACGGATTTGTTTGCCTGCATTAAAGTCCCCGGCCACTAGGAGCGCCGCTTCTGGATGAGCATTTTCTTGTTCGCTAATGGCCTTATACAGCTCGTTAAGTGCGGTCTTAGTGCCAGCATCGTTCTGTGGTGGTAATTAGACGGCTACGAATAATACAGATGAGAACTCTATTGGTAGATAGTCTGGTCTACAGCTTATCATGAGGTATTCTACCTCAAGCGAAGCAATAACTCAAGACTTCTTTAATATTAGACATCGCGCACCAGCAGATATTGACAAATAGACACACACCCCCACCCCTCGTCTTACCAGACATAGCTGCTCTGTCCTGCTGATGCATGGAGAAGCCAGCCAGCTCTATATGACCTGTGTCGTCGTTCAACCACATCTTGGTGAAACATTTGATATTAATCAAATCAAATTTATTTATATAGCCCTTCGTACATCAGCTGATATCTCAAAGTGCTGTACAGAAACTCAGCCTAAAACCCCAAACAACAAGCAATGCAGATGTAGAAGCACGGTGGCTAGGAAAAACTCCCTAGAAAGGCCAAAACCTAGGAAGAAACCTAGAGAGGAACCAGGCTATGAGGGGTGGCCAGTCCTCTTCTGGCTGTGCCGGGTGGAGACAGAACATGGCCAAGATGTTCAAATGTTCATAAATGACCAGCATGGTCAAATAACAATAATCACAGTAGTTGTCGAGGGTGCAGCAAATTAGTTTAATGTTCCGTTGGTAGGATAGTCTTAATCGTAGATCGTCCAGTTTGTTTTCCAATGATTTTACATTAGCCAATAATACAGAGGGAAGTGGTGGTTTACCTACTCATTGGCAAATTCTTACAAGGCACCCCCGCCCTCCTCCCCCTTTTCCTCATGCTGATGACAGGGATTTGGGCCTCAACTTGACAAAGCAGTATATCCTTTGCGTCAGAATCATTAAATAAAAAATCTTCGTCCAGTTCAAGGTGAGTAATCGCTGTTCTGATGTCCAGAAGCTCTTTTCGGTCATAAGAGACGATAGCAGCAACAAAATACAAAATGAGTTACAATGTTAAAAAACTAACAAAATAGCACAGTTGGTTAGGAGCCGTATAGCAGCTGGTAGACTAGCCCTCTGAGGCCTTTTCCAACACTTATGCTACTCTTTCTTTATAGCATGCCAAAAGTGAATCAATGGGAAAATGGTGAATAGAGTTGACTTAAACATAATTTACAGAGAGCAGTTCTATATCAATGGGAGAAACATAATAGGAATCACAAAAGACACAGAAGGTTTATTTTATCAATTCATGTTTGTTTTTATTTTTGGAATAAAGATAAAACATTTCTATAACGTAATATAACAAAGTTGTAAATAATAAACAATGCATAACTGGATAGAATAACACACCAACCCATCATCACCTTGGATCCAAATACTCACCCCCAAAACTTATCCATAGAGATAGCACATACAGTGCCTTCGGAAATATTCAGACCCATTGACTTTTTCCACATTTTGTTACGTTACAGCCTTATTCTAAAATGGATTAAATAGATAGAAATCCTCAGCAATCTAAACACAATACACCATAATGACAAAGCAAAAACAGTTTTTTCTAAATGTGTGTAAATGTATTACAAATAAAAAACAGATACCTTATGTAAATAAGTATTCAGACCCTTTGCTATGAGACTCGAAATTGAGCTCCGGTGCATCCTGTTTCTATTGATCATCCTTCAGATGTTTCTACAACTTGATTGGAGTCCACCTGTGGTAAATTCAATTGATTGGACATGATTTGGAAAGGCACACATCTTTCTATATAAGGTCTCAGAGTTGACAGTGCATGTCAGCGCATAAACCAAGCCATGAGGTCGAAGGAATTGTCCGTAGAGCTCCGAGACAGGATTGTGTCGAGGCACAGATCTGGGAAAGGGTACCAAAACATTTATGCAGCATTGAAGATCCCCAAGAACACAGTGGCCTCCATCATTCTTAAATGGAAGAAGTTTGGAACCACCAAGACTCTTCCTAGAGCTGGCCGCCCGGCCAAACTAAGCAATCGGGGTAGAAGGGCCTTGGTCAGGGAGGTGACCAAGAACCCGATGGTCACTCTGACAGAGCTCCATAGTTCCTCTGTGGAGATGAGAACCTTCCAGAAGGACAACCATCTCTGCAGGACTCCACCAATCAGGCCTTTATGGCAGAGTGGCAAGACAGAAGCCACTCCTCAGTAAAAGGCACATGACAGACAGCTTGGAATTTGTCATGAGCCACCTAAAGACTCTCAGACCATGAGAAACAAGATTCTCTGGTCTGATGAAACCAAGATTGAACATTTTGGCCTGAATGCCAAGTGTCACATCTGGAGGAGACCTGGCACCATCCCTACAGTGAAGCATGGTGGTGGCAGTATCTTGCTGTGTGGATGTTTTTCAGAGGCAGGGACTGGGAGACTAGTCAAGATCGAGGAAAAGATTAACAGAGCAAAGTACAGAGATCCTTGATGAAAACCTGCTCCAGAGCACTCAGGACCTCAGACTGGGGTGAAGGTTCACCTTCCAACAGGACCACGACCCTAAGCACACAACCAAGACAATGAAGGAGTGGCTTCGGGACAAGTCTCTGAATGTCCTTGAGTGGCCCAGCCAGAGCCCAGACTTTAACCCGATCAAACATCTCTGGAGAGACCTGAAAATAGCTTTGCAGCAACGCTCCCCATCCAACCTGACAGCTTGAGAGAATCTGCAAAGAAGAATGATAGAAACTCCCCAAATACAGGTGTGCCAAGCTTGTAGCGTCATACCCAAGAAGACTCGAGGTTGTAATCGCTGCAAAAGGTGCTTCAACAAAGTACTGTGTAAATGGTCTGAATACTTTTGTAAATGTTATATTTACCTGTTTTTGCTTTGTCATTATGGGGTATTATGTGTAGCTTGATGAGGGAAAAAATACAATTTAATCAACTTTAGAATAAGGCTGTAACCTAACAAAATTTAGAAAAAGTCAAGGGGTCTGAATACTTTTTGAAAGCACATTACATTTGAATACAAAAATTAATTTCCATAACTTAGTTTCTTCAAACAAAAGCTCTGAATGTGTCTGTCTGGAACTCGTCTCACACTCGAAGTACAGTCAGTCCGTCACCTCCCACTAGGGTTGCAAAATTCTGTGAACTTTCAATAAATTGCCATCTTTATGTAATACATGTATCACTAGCCACTTTAAACTATGCACTTTTATGTTTACATACCCTACATTACTCATCTCATATGTATATACTGTACTCGATACCATCTACTGCATCTTGCCTATGCCATTCTGTACCATCACTCATTCATATATCTTTAGGTACATATTCTTTATCCTTTTACACTTGTGTGTATAAGGTAGTAGTTGTGGAATTGTTAGGTTAGATTACTCGTTGGTTATTACTGCATTGTCGGAACTAGAAGCACAAGCATTTCGCTACACTCGCATTAACATCTGCTAACCATGTGTATGTGACAAATAAAATTAGATTTGATTTAAATTCCCCTGTTTTCCATAAGTCCTGGTTGGATGACTCGAGTCCTGCTTATTCCCTCCTGTGTCCAGGAACCCTCCAACTGGGATTTCGGGAAAATAAGTGAATTTCTTGAATGTTCCCAGAATTATGCAACCCTACCTCCCACAGACACATGCTCCTCTCTCAGGCCACCCAGACACAGAAATCAGTTGTATTGCTTGTATTCTCGATACAATAGTCCATCATAGGGAGTAAACTCACTTTTGTTCCCTAACTGTATGCAGTGACTGATAAGAAACCCATGTACTATGGGTGATGTGATGGACTTTTTCTTTGGTTCTGATGAACATACCATTAGAAAAGCAGGCACGCTTTGTTCAAGACAGAACATTTCCTGTTAAACTTTGGTTGCTATGTACATGTTATCCTGACTCCCCCAAAACCCAACTCAAGGATCTCCACTATCTTGTGGTGGTAGACCCCATATGCCAGAGAAGTTGGGCATTCGTTCAAGTCAACTTTCACACACAGACGGACAGAAATGGTGGAATCCCAAGTCTGTCTGAAATAGTGTGGCAACAGGACGAAGTGAGTGAAAAGGGCTAGTTGGAGTTGAAAAGGGAAAATAAACCTGGTCAATAACAAAATAGAGCACATCCTATTCCATAGCTCTACTAAAGTTATAATGAAGTGTTATTTACCCTAAAATGAAGTAAACAAGAAACTAATCACACATGTAACATGACATGGCTGAATAAGTGTATTCAAATGTCATATGGGACCAGCAGTGTGTACTGTACATCATTGGCGCCACTCTACTGTACAGCGTAAAAAATATTATTGAAACATGTATGACTGTTCAATTTCCCATCAAACTAAGCTGCATTAATGGATGTGGAGAGTTTGACCCTTCTCAATCCATTTTATCCTAATCTTTAGCAGCAAGTTCAGTTAATACTCCATTCAGCTTAGTCTCATCTGACCCGACCCAATTTACTATGTGAATGGCCATTACTGGCAACATCTTAGTGATTCACAATGATTTAGTGTTTTTGGAGGTATGAAATAAACTCCCCGATTTAGAAATACCTAAAGTGAAATTCTTTGTACAACTCTGTAAATCACTTAGAAAAAAGCCTTTGAAAACATCTGAAGCTGGATGTGGAACCACCATTTCAGACAGAAACCCAGTAAGAGGTGAATTTAGTTCAGTGCGTGAAACATAAGAGCGGTTGCCGTGCTAGAAACATAAGAGGGGTTGCTGAGCTAGAAACATAAGAGTGGTTGCTGAGCTAGAAACATAAGAGTGGTTGCCGTGCTAGAAACATAAGAGGGGTTGCTGAGCTAGAAACATAAGAGGGGTTGCTGAGCTAGAAACATAAGAGTGGTTGCCGTGCTAGAAACATAAGAGGGGTTGCTGAGCTAGAAACATAAGAGGGGTTGCTGAGCTAGAAACATAAGAGTGGTTGCCGTGCTAGAAACATAAGAGGGGTTGCTGAGCTAGAAACATAAGAGTGGTTGCTGAGCTAGAAACATAAGAGTGGTTGCCGTGCTAGAAACATAAGAGTGGTTGCTGAGCTAGAAACATAAGAGTGGTTGCCGTGCTAGAAACATAAGAGTGGTTGCCGTGCTAGAAACATAAGAGGGGTTGCTGAGCTAGAAACATAAGAGGGGTTGCTGAGCTAGAAACATAAGAGTGGTTGCCGAGCTAGAAACATAAGAGGGGTTGCTGAGCTAGAAACATAAGAGCGGTTGCCGTGCTAAAAACATAAGAGCGGTTGCCGAGCTAGAAATTAATCTTGCCTTAGAGATATCCAAGCAATTTAAGAATGCTTTTGAAACAATTAATTTGGCTGAGATTTTGAACTTCAGCCAAAGCAATAATTCTGCAACTTTTTGCTCTAATCACGTTCTGGATTCAAATGAATCCATGCTTAATAATTATAAAAATTTCCGATTTATATGTCTTTGAAACAAATGATTAAATGACATCTTAATTGTAAACGAGAGAGAGAGCTAAGAAGATTCCACACAAAACATTCGCAACAAACCTGCTTTCAAACAGGACAGTTATACTAATCTGTCAATACCACATGATTTGTAAAGTAGTGGCTCAGTGTCATGTGTTAAAAGATAAAATGACAAATATTCATCACTCAATTATTTGTCCATGTTAGGGTTGTTAGTTAAAGCTGAATCATGTGTAAATGTCTCAGAAGAGGTTAAACAGTACATGTTTGGAACACCTGACCTATCTGAGGTTGTGTTAGGCTGGGGTAAGAGAGAGGCGCTTTAGACAGACCAGTAGAGAGCCCTCCATGTCTGGGTTGCATTCTTGCACTGTCCCCGGGCGAGAGGTGGACTAGAGAATCCCTGACCAGGATTAATGACAGAGACAGAAAAGATTGAAAACAACAAAAAGACAGGGCTGTGAGCATCCAGACAAAGTTGACCAAAAGGTGAAGGATTATTCATTCTGAGAGGCCAGACTTCACCCCTCCTCCCAGACAGAGCCACCCATTTTCACTGACCCACTCTGACCAGGGGAACAGCACGGAGCCAGAGGAGGACTGGGGGCTCAGGTGGTATGGGGGTATCAGGCGCGCTGTGCGGCCAGCTCCTGGCCAATGAAGCGGCGCAGGCGCTCCAGGTACTGGCTGTACAGTTCGATGTCATTGTGTCCCGCCCCCTCCACCCAGAGTGGCTCCACGGCCTTGGGACAGCGCTCGAACAGAGCCAGGCCATGGGAGAAGTCGATCACCTCGTCCTCCGTCCCGTGGATGATCAGCACCGGCGACGTGATCTTAGACACCTTCTCAATGCTGACAGAGAGAGAAGCAGAGTTAGAGACTGGGGATTAGGGAAGCAAAGGTAGTCACTTGCCATGTGTGTAACAACACTGTTATAAGTAAGTATGTTCTTAAAGGGTAACCGTGGACAGAAAGCGCTGTACAGACTTCTGTCTGTTCTAGCATGGCCGGTTAGTGCAACCTGCCCTCTGCAACTGTGAGCACTAACCAGCAACTGTTGCCTAACAGGTCGAGGAACAAACAGGACAGACAGTAGATAAATTAGATCATAATACTGCTGCATGTAAATGCATCTCCCAGCTCAGCTCAATCAACTAGTTCAGAAGGAAGAGAGTACTCATAGTCCTCCCTCTGTCCCACACATAACTGTGGGTTGGCTATAAGCACATACAGATCTGAACCAAGCTAGTATTACATTACTGGGAGTCCACGGACCGGATGGCGTATGGCAGGGGTTGGAAACAGGCGGCCTGCGGGCCAAAACCAGCCTGCGAGTGATTTTAGTTTATCAAAAAAGACTAAAATCACAAGGAACTCAGCAAAAACTTTGTATTCCTACAAATACTTGTTCAAGTGTACAAATTATCATAATTTTCCGGCCCCCGACCATCCGCTTGGACACATCGGTCCTCGGCTGAATCTAGTTGCCTACTCCTGGAGTATGGGAGTCAGTGTGGGCTGAAGAGTGGGGAGAGCCAGCTAGGCAACAGGCACCCGGGGGTGGAGCAGAACACTGGAGGCTTTCACCACAGAGCAGAGGCATCCCCATCATCTACTCTACTCCTACACTGGCACTGCCTGGTACTGGACTGTAATGGAATCCTATTCAGTGAACAAACATGTGATTCTAATGACTCAAATACCACACCATCACACTTTACATAATAAAGGGTGATGATATGATAAAATGACTGGAGGAGTCAGTGTTTACGACACCTGCTTATGATCTGATGCAGAGTGAGAGATGACTCAGTTATGACTCAAATGTGATGAGACTGTTTCCCCATTGAGAGAGAGACTGAATAATGAAATAAATGAGAGATTGCAGTTCTTCTTTTAGTTGGACAAATCTTTTGCCACTTCCATTTCTACACTTATATCCTAATCTCATCATGTGCTATTATGTGAAAATGCCAAAAGGCAGACAGACAAGCAGTCAGAGTTGAAGATAAAGAGATAATGAGGAAGGTGTTGTAGGTTACTCACTTGGGGAAAGCATCAAAGCAGTAGGTCTTCTTGGTGTCTGGGAAGGCCACCCGCATGCCAGAGGTGAGGGGGGAGTGGAGCACCACAGCGGCACACTCATACCGAGATGCCAGGTCGACCGTGGGCACGGTGCCAATGCTCTGCCCGTACAGGATTATGTTCTCTGGGCTGATGCCATATCTGATCACAACCAGGAAGAAAGAGGAATTAAACACAATCATGTATGTCAGGGAAAAGCTAGGAGTAGCAAACACTAAAACATTTTGAACATAAATCACTCCCATGAAGCCTAAACTATGATAATATGTAATGACAACATACTTTTATCATATAGATCTAGGAGTAACGGGTAACAAATGTCTGTGAACATGGCACGCCTAACATAAACACCAGCTGTAGCTCCATAACATCTATCCAAGGACAGCCATTGATAACACAGCATCCCATCAAACTAATGAGACAGTCCATTAGCTGCATGAGCCTGTCATTGTGTGACATTACACCCCCCCTCTCTGTAAGGTGACATCTCCCAATGACTACACAGCCGTCCCTCCCTGACATGATGATGTATAGAGCCCCAGCCTGCCCAGCCCTGTGCGTTGCGTAAGTACCGTGTGCGCAGGGCCTGCCAGGCGGCGTCAATGTCAGCGTAGAGGTTCTTCTCTGAAGGCTTGCCCGTGCTGACACCGTAGCCGGAGTAGTCGTAGGAGAAGATATTGCAGTTGATACGCGTTCCCAGGCCGATATAGAAGCTGCTCATCTGGCCAAGGTCCACCGCATTGCCGTGAGAGAACAGCACTGTGAACCTGGTGAGAGAGGCCACAGAGAGACAACTAGGTTACCAAGATAGACTGTACCTGGTCTTTTTACCTACCCTGACCTGTACTGTGTGAACAGCAGATTCCCATTAAAACCTCAGGAATTACCGATTTGAATGGGACTTGAATGTGCTGATTAAGGTAAACTGGTTATGGCCACAGACTGAAGAGAGGACTAGTTCACTAAGTTTAACTCCTGTCTTTTTACTTGTTCTGTATTACATGAATAATAGGGTTGCTATTCCCCAAGCATCAGCCATGTGCTTTCTATTCATGAATGCAAGCTGTGCTCCCTAAAGCCACTGGATACTCTCTATTCCCTAAAGAGACTTGGCCCCTCCCATACAGTAAGTCATTGCTTTGCTCTTGGGCTTTTTACTCAAAATACCCTGAACAAGGAGTGCCATATTACATTCACTTGTGACGCTGGCACTACATCAAGAGTAACAGGACCCAGTCCATGTCTTCGCCAATCAATTTAGCTGATTACTGAAATAAATCAACAGGAGCAACAAGTAGGCTACCTGAAGCCATACCATGTGAAAACATAATGATGTATAAACTCCGCAAACCAGACTATCAATCACCAATAGACAAATTAGACTATCACAACTCACCAATATCATCTTACAAAACCACAGGCAAAAAATGAGAGCATGAATTGGGGTAAGGACAAGGAGAATGGTATCGGTAGGTCAAAGAAGATGGCATGAACAATGAATGAGGAAAGCAGGAAGAGAACAGGATTGAGATAGCCTGACACAACGAGGAAGCAAGTACAGGAAGTAAAGAAATAGGACACAAGCAAAATAATGGCATAACAAAAACAAGACAAGAGGAACAGGGGGTGAGTTTATCAGAGGATGTGTGACACATGGTGAAACAATAGGGCCTCAATGAGCCAAGGTGTGTACACACACACACACGTGTGACTAACCTGGCAGTGGGGGCACAGCGGATGTACATGCATCCCACTCTGTTTCCACGACTGGAGCGGGTAAGGAACACATCTGTAGCATCCAGTTCTCTCTGGGAATACTGGAACTCGGCTCGCTCTGTCAGGTGGAGCTTCCATTTTCCTTCTGCAGGACCAGTGCTGACTGAACCCCCTACAGCAGCTCCAGGTACCCCACTAGCTCTGGATCTCAGCCCTGCGGTCCCTTCTGTCCCCGGGGCTACAGACCCCTCTAGGTCTGGGAGGAGGGAATATGTAGGCTCAGGAGGCAGGAAGGCAAGCTTGGCAGCAATACGGCTCGGAAAGGGGGGGCAGCAGAACAGGCAGCATAGCTCACTGACAGATAGGCCATTCATTGTCCACTCTGTGGGGGCAAAGACAGATGAGCACTGTGATTGTATGTTATCCTGTACTTCAATGGAATTTGATTCACAAATTCCACTGTAGTTAAAAATGTTCTGAACAAGACTTGACAATTGTATCTGTCATCAATGGTTAATAACAATAACAAAATAACAGAACATCTTATGTTAGAAGTCAGGCCTACCTGTTATTGAGAAAGAAACTAACTACCATGCAAAAATATACCAGAGATCCCAAGTCAAAACAATACTCTCCAAAACAAAACAGGGAAAGTTGTCCTGTCAGCAAAAATCAAAAAGTAGCTAAGACAGTAGTCTGAAAATGTAATTTTGAAAGTAGAATCGGGGGATTTTGAAGTATGGCTTTAGTCCACGTGAAATCCATATTTCCAAGTATTGGTTGTTGTTATTGAGGTATTTTCGGGCGCATCAACTTGATCATGGTTGGAGAGAATTGAGTAACTTCAGCCAGCAGGTAATGTTATAGTTACTTTCTCAGTTAGCTAGCTAATGACTAACTAATGAACAACTGTCTGGACCTGGATAGCTGAAACACCCACTCTGTTTATATCTCATTACACATAACTGCAGCTGACGGTTTGCTGAGAAGTGTCTATCCCACCCACTGTGGTCAGCTGTAACTAGCAGGGTTCAACAATGTTGACCTTCTACTAGCTAGCCTACAAGAGAAGGAGTCAAAGCGTTAACGTTAAGTCGTGCCTTTAAAACACGTTCAAACTGCAACGAAATAAGTAAACACACCGGCACTGCTAAAAATGATACAATTTTCGGATTAACCAGATACCAAATCAAGGCTGGCCATCTAATGTTAGTTAGCAGAAATGTATCCGCTAACTAGCTAGCATTGTGTAGCCAGCTAACTAGTTTAGCTATTCAGACCTGGAAACACCGTCTCCTCAGATAGGACCGTCATTTATGGACTGATGCAAATATATAGCGAGACTTAAAAAACCAAGCGTCCAGGATACCCGTTTTGATAATCACATATGTTTTGTGGTTGAAATTATTACTTTCGAGCAGCTAGCTAGCTACTGCATTTATTAATCCATTCCATTGGATGTGCAATATATATTTTTCCTTCTGTTTCGCCGCGTCCGGAAATGACAGTGAAAGGGGAAAGCTTCCAATGGGAAAGCAGGGGGAACTTTAATCGTCACTAGTTACCACAAACACAAAATAATAAACCCCGCCTATTTCTACAATTTATCTTCTTAAAATATGATTTTAAACGTTAATTTATAACCACACTGCTAACCTTATGCACAACCATAGCCTTGAATTAAGATTAAAAAGCAAATGGTTGTTTTCGTGTATTTTTTACGATATAGACTATTTTGACTTTGTGGCTGTGGTAAATAGTGGAAACCGAGAACTTTGTTATCAAACAGATCTATGTTACAGAGAGTGTTCGAGAGCATCAAAACCCGTGATGTATCATGGGTAAATTGTGATTTACCAATTGATCAAAAAATAACATTGATTAGTTATAGCACAGATAGAACAATGACGGAAATAGTAATGGATTATTTTTGTAGGCACTTACTCCACCATGGTTCGTTGGACAAAGCATATGAGGAAAATGAATGGCGTTTTTGTTGGGTTTTTGGATAAACGCAGAAAATAAGGTCTGTGGTAAAAACAGGCTTAGATTTTATACGTTTTGCTCTATGAGATAATCTTCATCAGCTAACGTCATTTTTTTGTGAATTTTGAAGAATGTATGTAATAATAAACAACATAAAGGCTTCATAATTCATTCATAAATGTCATGTTAACTGACTGCTATTATCTGATAGAACAAATTATATAAGATCTCCTTATTTTCGTCGTTTATTCCAAAATCCTATTCTTTCTCCATTCATTTTCCCCACAGGGATCGCTCAACGAACCAGAGGTAACTTTTTTCCCCGGGTTTTACAACTACTAGCTGGCAAGCTCTATTTAGGATGCAATGTAATTTATAGATTAGTCTCGCCTTTAAAGTCCGCTGCAATATCGAACACATACATCCAATATCTAGTTATCTTTTTTTGGACCTCATTTGGGCCTACATTTCATGGGGAATGTATCCCTATTGTTTCTCTAACTACCAGATCAGGTGGAATGTGAATCACTCTAAATACATACCATAATACAAATACAATAACGATGTGTGAATCACTTATTGTTCAGTTTGTCAATTGCTGTTTAACTCAAATTAATATAATTTTGTTGATTTCAATTAAAAAGTATTCCTGTGTAGAGTGAGAATGTTATCTTTGCAAGATAAGGCTATTGGTTGCTTGTAAAGATCAATTGAATAATCCTCAGAACTTCATTGGGAACTACCATGAAAAGTGGCCTACTCTTGAAACAGTAGGCCTACACACACTTGAAGGAATGAAGGAAGCAAGAGGGTTTGGGAAGTGTTGCAGGAGGAGACATTCTTCTGGTGAGATTTTTTTTCCTGCAGTGAGGCACTAAGAAGGTGGTTTCTGGAGTTTTACTACTTCTCTGGAAAATAGCATAGGTGTGGACTCGAGTCACACATTTGATAACTTTAGACTTGACTTGATGGAAAATCAAATAACTTGAGCCTTGACTTGGAGCCTCGAGACTTTGACTTGAGTCTGATGACTTGAAATCGTCTGGGCAGGTTTTGTAACGTTTTATCACTCATTTTGTGGCACAGAGTATCCGTTGACTACCCTCCGCGAGCCAGACAGTAGCCGCAGCATTGACAAAAAAACGTGCGACAGAATAGCTAGTGAAACGCACACTCTGCCCTCTGATTGGATCAGCAAACAGGTCAGCCGAGTTAGCGAAGAATGAGAAAAATACATATGTTTCATATATATTTTCTATATATACACCTTTGTCCATTTGATCTGATTTCTAATATATGGCTACGGTATTGCACTAGATTGTTGTCTCAAAAACATATCGTCTGTGTTTGACCAATGACCAGTCATCAGCATTGGCACGCAAAGGCTAGAGCGCATATCCAGAGATAAGTGACCAGAAAGCACTTGCTTCATTCTCTCAGGGTTTGCCTGGCAAAAACAGTACAGTTTAGAAAGCTATTTCAGAGGCATCTTCGTCAGAACAATAACAGGCTACCAGGCGATTTCATTTATCATTTTCATATTTCAGATAGGCCTAGTTTGGGTGGCTACTGGCTATATGTCTAAAGATAGCTGTAACATCGCACTGCCTTCAAGATTATGGTATGAAGATGTAACATATTCTGGCGAATTTATTACGATATTTGTGAGGAAGAAATGGGCTACCAAGTTGGCAACTAGCATACTGCGGGCAGGCGGCCGTTCAAAGCGACTGTGTGCGCGCATGTGCATGCGTGGGGGGTCGCGAGCTTTGAACCACCGAGCTAGCGAACAGATTGCTGATTTGCTGAACAGCTAAAGGATCGGGTGTATAGCAAACGTCAAATTGTACACTACCGGTCAAAAGTTTAAGAGGGTTCAAGGGTTTTTCTTTATTTGAAAAATGTTTTACATTGTAGAATAATAGTGAAGACATCAAAACTATGAAATAACACATATGGAATCATGTAGTTGTAACGGATGTGAAATGGCTAGCTAGTTAGCGGGTACGCGCTAATAGCGTTTCAATCAGTTACACCACTTGCTCTGAAACCTAGAAGTAGTGTTTCCCCTTGCTCTGCAAGGGCCGCGGCTTTTGTGGAGCGATGGGTAACGATGCTTCGTGGGTGACTGTTGTTGATGTGTGCAGAGGGTCCCTGGTTCGTGCCCGGGTATGGGCGAGGGGACGCACTAAAGTTATACTGTTACATAGTAACCCCAAAAGTGTTAAACAAATATTTTATATTTGAGATTCTCCAAGTAGCCACCATTTGCCTTGATGACAGCTTTGTACACTCTTGGCATTCTCTCAACCAGCTTCACCTGGTTAGAGTCACCTGGTAGAGTTCTAATGAACTTATCCTCTGCAGCAGAGGTAACTCTGGGTCTTCTATTCCTGTGGCGGTCTTCATGAGAGCCAGTTTCATCATAGCGCTTGATGGTTTTTGCAACTGCACTTGAAGAAACTTTGAAAGTTCTTGAAATTTTCCGTATTGACTGACCTTCATGTCTTAAAGTAACGATGTACTGTCGTTTCTCTTTTCTTATTTGAGCTGTTCTTGCCTTAATATGGACTTGGTCTTTTACCAAAATAGGACTATATTCTGTATACCCCCCTACCATGTCACAACACAACTGATTGGCTCAAACGCATTAAGGAAAGAAATTCCACTAATTAACTTTGAAGAAGGCACACCTGTTAATTGAAATGCATTCCAGGTGACTACCTCATGAAGCTGGTTTAAAGAATGACAAGAGTGTGCAAAGCTGGCATCAAGGCAAGGTGTGGCTATTTGAAGAATCTAATAAAATAAAATATGTTTTGATTTGTTTAACACTTTTTGGGTTACTACATGATTCCATTTGTGTTATTTCATAGTTTTGATGTCTTCACTTCTACAATGTAGAAAATATTAAAAATAAAGAAAACCCTTGAATGAGTAGGTGTACTAAAACTTTTGACCGGTAGTGTAGGGAGAGAAGATTTCCATAAATAAATATCCAGCTCCAAATATTGTTTGGTGACAATATTAACTGGTTACTTTACAAGCTCACCAGCAATGGAGCGTCAATGAACAATGACTAGCATAGGCCTAGCCTGGTCTTATGGTAAATTTATCAATTATTTATGAAGCTTGCATTTGGAATTTGTTATTAAACTTAATTCTTACATATCAAAATGTGTTAGACAAAATAATGAAAAGGGTTGTCTGGTAGCTTTAATAAATAGACAGATTTGTATGTATAGCTTTTTTTATTTTACTTTACTTGAGACGTAAAAAAAACTTCTCTTGACTCGACTTGCTCTTAGAATGCACGACTTGGACTTGACTGGAGACATGACCCGTTCTACTTGGGACACGACTTGAGACTCAGACCTTGTGACTTGCTTGTGACTCTAATAATAGTGATTTGGTCCCACCTCTGAAAAATAGGTGTCAGCATATTTTCAACATTTTAGTTTGTTGCATGGACCTCTTCCAGGACATAGTAGTTAGTAGCTTTGTCACTGACTGGACAGTTTATAAGGTACACCCATCTAGTACTGGGTTGGACCCCCCATTGCCTCCTAAATTCTTTCTTAGGGGCATTGTATAAAGTGTCGGAAATATTCCACAGGGATGTTGGTCCATGCTGACACAATGGCATCACACAGTTGCTGCAGATTGGACGGCAGTACATTCATGCTGTAAACAGCCCGTTCCATCTCATCCCAAAGATGCTGTATTGGGTTGAGGTCTAGGGACTGCGCAGGCCACTCAAGTGAACTGAACTCGCTGTCATGTTCCAGGCAATGTTATTCCACTCTTCAATTGTCCAGTGCTGTTGATCACGTGCCCACTAAAGTTGCTTCTTCTTGTTTTTAGCTGATAGGAGTAGAACCCAGTGTGGTCATCTGCTGCAGTAGCCCATCCTCAACATGGATCAATGAGTTGTGCATTCCGAGATGTCGTTCTGCATACCACTGCGCCGTTATTTGTCTGTTGTGGTCTGCCTGTTAGCTTGCATGATTCTTGCTATTCACCTTTGACCTCTCACACACAGGACTGCCACTGACTGGATGTTTTTTGTTTGTTGCACCATTCTCGTAAACCCTAGACACTGTCCTGTGTGAAAAACACAGGAGGGCAGCCGTTTCTGAGATACTGTATCCGGCGCGCCTGGCACCAATGATCATACCACACTCAAAGTTGCTTAGGTTACTCGATTCACCCATTCAACAAATGGTAACTGAATGCCTCAATGCCTGTCTGCTTTATATAACAAGATACGTGACTCACTGTCTGTAGAAGTGATCAATTTTTGTGAACGGGGTGGTGTACCAAATAAACTGACCGGAGTGTGTGTAGTAAACAACTTACTCAACACATTTAAAATAGTTGAAAGGTGAGGAATACCATCATCATTAGGTGTGGAGTGTTCCATTTCCAAAACAGAAGTCACATTTGAGGTAGATTGAAACCTACTTTGTTGCTCAAATCCAACCAAGAGTAGTGAATGGCTGCTGATGTGGAAGTGGGCAGGGCTCTGTGGCATGGGTATACACAGCTACTGCACACATGGACATGGTTGCCTCAGTCTAGGTGTGTTACACACAGCGGGACATGACCGCCCTCATGGTAAATTCTAGTTAGAGCCAGCATCCATTCCAGTTGAACATTTGGTGACATTGTGAACACCCATTTGTCTCTTAAGCGTTTTGCCGAGTCAGAGAAACACATCAGTACAAAGCATTGTGTAAATGTACAGCTGTACAACAATAGGCTACTGCAATATTAAGTGTTGTCCATTGAATGTACTCCAGGTGTTGGGAGGCTGTGATGGAATGTTAGGCTTTTTATAGGATAAACCAGTCTCAAGAGGAAAGTCTGAACCCACGAACCCTTCTTTACCATATCTGTCCTGCTTACCCTCAGCTGTACAAATAAATACAAAAGACAGTGTAAATTTAAAATAAACTTTGATTTTATTGTTTTATACTTACTCATCATACAACCCTACATTTGTAAAGAAAAAAAACAAAAAGATATCTGGTGTTGTTTCTGGGGGACTGGTGTGCACCAGTCCAAAGGACTTGACTGCACTTTTGCAATTTCCTGCAGGAGAGATTTACAATTTGTAACATTCTGGAACTCAATTATTGTCTGTTCCATCATTTCTCATCAGTGGAATGAGTCAAGCACTTCACTCTATTTTATGGGAACTCAGTTCTGCTGCAACACATTGAGAGAATATTGCCAGATTTGGTCACCCATTAGCTGGTTACTCATCACAAATCAAAAGCTTTTGTAGTAATGGCCGCAAGATGAGTACAATGATTATGTTAAAGTGTGCTAAAGACAAACTTGACATCAACATTGTAAAAGTGCAACAGATTGAAATTGCAGTGGATATTTTCGTAACATCAAATCACTGATTCTGATCCGGTTTAGTTGATCCATTTACATACAATTGCAGTGATTCAACAGATCTTATTAAGCCTAAAACATAAGCTCAGTGGGCCCCACAAGGGAGGCTCAGTGTGGTCAATTCCAGAGACAAAAATAGCTTGATAAGCATGACCCCATCAACCCGTTGGTAACATTCAAACTGCTCACCTTTTTAAATGCTGGGATAGTCTGAGCAGTCAAGGGAACTATCAACCTGCAACACATCACAATTGCAAAGACGACAGTCAGCCAAAATGAAGGACAAGCCGACACTGTTCCCTTGCCCTAGAACAGAGTACACTCATCAGGTACACGAGGCCACGCATCTCTGCCCCATTTTAAAAAGTCAGTTTAGTGCATACTCTTAAAACCGAAACATCACCATGGGGAATAAACCAACAGCAAGGAAGGTTTTTCAACTCAGACAGCCTAGCCTTAGCTCATCATACACACTTCTTCTCAGGCCCTCTTCTTACATGGTATCAAAGGCACCACACCATCTCCACTCAGATACTTTAAAACATTGTGAACCCTAAGATCCATGAGTGTCTGAATACAAATGATAAACGAGAGGACTCATCTCGTAACAGGGGCTTTGCGCTCCGGGCTAGGCTCAGGCTCTCTTGGTGTCTGCATGCCAAGGCCCTAAGCCACTGCTGCCCGCCCTTCACTAAGACATTCTTTAACTGGTAATACTACCCAGGCTAACGCGCCAATCAGAGGTCTGACTAAATTAAGTCTAGGTTATTCCCTGTTTATATAAAGAGATCTCATTCAGTTCAGACTTTCTCCTTGTTGTTTTGCCAGGTGTTACACTTGCTGTTTTTCAGTATCTGCTTTTTCCACACAATATTTTTCAATGACATCTGCTATGTTATGAAAAAGCATGAATTGTAAATCAATGTTTGATACACCTTTGATTCAACAATGCAAAACTGCCACAAATAGTTTTGAAATGAACTAGTGTGACCAATCCCGAAAACAACCACAGGGACACCAAGGCCCTTGCTGAGGAGTGAGCCAGTTAGTAGCAGTACTTTGGACATAGAAGGGATGTGTTTGACTGTAGAGTTGAGTCACTGAATCTCAGGGCAGTCAGGAGGAACTGGAAAGCAATCTAGCATGACACTGTCAAAGATAAATATGTCATCCAGGGTGATTTTAGCCCTTTGACTAAATTCTACACCCTGTTTGAAGACACAGGAATTACCTGTGGGTGAAACAAAATAAAAGGAAAACCAAGCAGTGCCACTGCACTTCTTTTAGGGTAGTTATGAAAAGCACTGTTATTCACACATACTAATATTTTGATATTTTTCTCCTCCCCTATTATCTGGCGACATTCTACATAAGATTATACTACATGAATAGTAGTCACATGGTATTTACAATTGAAAACACAGTAGTCCCATTAACTAGAACTTCAGCCAGTCAAGGTTCCAGTAACGCGTTGCATTGTGCTAATGCTGTGTGTCTTAACATTCTTGCTCGTTTTTCTGTTTATAATAAACAGTTATTCATCTGACTGCACATGCATGCACATTTTGATCTTTCGGAAGTAGCTAGCTAGAAGCGTCTTCGACAAAGGACTCATTTGGGAGGACATTATAAAGCACGCCACTGTCATTCTGAAGTAATTCACTTCAGCTGAGAATAGAGGTGTGTCACTATGGAGATTAATTGCCAACCAGTTCAGTTATCATTCAGCATATGTCAGTGGTATGATGGTGGTTAAGGACAAGGAGGCTTAAAGTGTAAGCTATATGGAACAGAAGCAGGTGTTCAAGGAGAACACTACATTATATCCTGCCTGCATGGGAAGAATATGCTTTACTCTCTGTAGCCAACCTGCAGAGATCCAACTAAACTATAAAGACCCAGAGGCTGAAGAAAACAGAGTAGGTTAATTTGCACATTCAATGTTTTGTGCTCTGCAGTTGAGACTATTTGTTGTGTTTTGATTCCAAAATAATGGACCTTTTATGTCCACTCTACTCCATCACATATCAGAACTTGTATTTTCAAATGGTTACATAATCAGATGGAAATGCTTAAATAGAATTGAAAGGTTATAGAATTGAAAGGTTAAGTACAAATCAAATGATTTGCGGACCCATGCTGCCAATCCTCCAGTACAAACCAACCAAATGATTTAAAAAATAAATAGAATGCAATCACACAATTCAAGCTAACTACAATATATTAATATAGATCTTCTGATGTCATTCGCTCATTAAAACAAAAAAGGAAAAATAACAGAACTCAATCACTCAGTTATGTCAAGGCTATCTCGATAACCCCACCCCAGCCCTGCCCCACCCCCTCCAATAACTAACTGTTCATGCACCCAACATCAGTATGAGAAGTCAATATATCGAAGAGAAAACATTCTTGAATGCAGAGACTTGGGAGTTTGACATGTTGTGAACTAATCACCCAGAGGGAAACATTAAAATAAAACAAAAGGCCAATTTGACAGAAACTAGACAATGGTTTTTCTTTGGGAGTAAATGAATGTGAAGTCTTCAAAAGATCTTGCTGATACACACAGAAACTCCCAGTATGGATCTTAACTTGACCTCCCAATGTCCTTATCCGAGCTGTGGCATGCTCTTAAACAGGTTACTTCTGTCTCATTTGAATTACCTCGCAGGGATAATATAAAAATAAGTCCCCCCAAGTTAACAATAAAAAGGGTAAAAATGTAATGCCTTCCCTCCCCACAGCAGACAAATGCCCACCTAACCCTACTGCACTCTCCCTGACTCTAAAGCAAGCTACACACACACACACACACACACAGACCATCTCCCCACATGGGAATTCACACACGCATTCACACTCCAGCAGTCACTCTAGGAGAGAGAGAGGGAGATACCAATAAAAGGAGTGGCTGGACAGGGGCTATGACGCTGCCACCCCACCCACCTTATCCTACCATGAACAAATGAAGCCATTTTATCTGGTATTATTCCATGCCGCCATTGTTCCAAATTTTCACGTCAGAGACTTTTCTACTTAGTCCTCATAACTTCTGGATCTTCTCAGCCACCACGATGGGGTTCTCCTTGCGTATGCGGGCTGCGGCGGCGCCTCGGTAGTCGTAAGGACAGTTATGTTTGTCAGAGTAGCGATGAATGGCGCAGAACAGGTTACCACAGCGACAGTCGAAGCCTAGAGAGTGAAGAGATGGACAAAGTTAACATCCAACCCTATCTACGTCTCAGTCTCCAAGGTCAGTTCCAACCAACTGGACCAAGATGAAAACCTGAGATGTGTAGTAACAGTGTGCTTTCTTAGAGGGTGGTGAGCACAAGGCTCTTCCAAGAGATTGTTGTATAGCAGTCCAACACCACGGTAGAGTGCAAGCCAACAGTACACTGTGAAATGCAGTGGACTGTGAAATGCACCACTAACCTGCAGTATGTTGCTCTCTACACAAACAGCAATGTGATAGGTGGACTACTTTCATACAAGTTGTAGTCTACGTTTGGAATAGGAACTATTAAATAAACGAGCAAATAGAAAAAAAATTACCAAAGATTTAGTTTAAAAAAAACAGCCAGTAAGGACAATGGCATCGTGTTAACATTCAGTCTTGAGGTCTCTGTGCTATTTTTGCACTGTGTGTGATAAATATGATGTTCTGACGTTCAAATAGGCGGATCAATCATGTCTATTGAAAATTAGCTAAAATTTAGTTTGTGTAGCAGATTTTAGAATTTCTTTGAAAAAAATTAAATAAACATACCATTGAAAAAGCATCAAATCAACACTCTACGAGAGCAGTAACATCAGAGTCAGTTAAAAAAAGAAGAAGATGTATCTGAACTAACTAATTAGCCCTGCATGCTTCCATTTCCCCAGGGGTAAAGATTCTAGACAATCTCAAACACCTAAAAGCTAACTCAGAAAATAAGTCCTTTGCACTCGAGCTCAATGCCCCATAAACCATTTGAACTCAGCAGCCACCTGCCATGTGTGTGCTGTGCGCCCTGAAACCTTCTGTAAGGTGTTCACCCACTACCCACTGGTTGAAAACACACTTTGGTCATGAAATTTCACTTCCTTATGTTATAAAATACATTTTACCAGAACAAATATGATTCTTCATGTCCTGAATCATTCAGTGGGGTCTTTCTCTAACATGGTATTAACATTATATCCTAAAAGTCAGCTTTTGTAACCTAATACATCCGGTAATAAGCACCAATCTCTGTTGACAAAGCAGTGACGCTTTCTCACAGCAACTTGAGGATTTTACATGTTCTGGTAGTCATCTACAAAGTAGTTTCCGCGGGTTGCAAAAAGCGAAATTAAATGTAAAATGCTTAAAAAATACAACGCTTGCAGTACGGCTCAGTGTACCGTTGACATTTCAAAGATACATGTTTGTGCGAAAAATCTTTAAATAACGAAAATTTCGCATTAATATGACAAGTGTATATTATAATATGAAAATACTACATGTCATGTCTCAAAATCAATATCTATCTTACCTTTATATTGTTTTATGCCCTACGGATTCGAGAAGAAAGATGAGTTCAACAGTGAGCCATTCAGTTAGACTTAATTCTCACACAGCATCCAGCCTAGCTGATGCAAAAATATTTTCCTGTTATTTTACCACTTTTTTCTCTAATTTAGGGTCCCTAATTTCAGCTATCCTACAAAGGTAAATACTCCAATAACTTTTGAATGGATTGTGAGAGAGAAGGTTTGGACCATTGGTTTTCTTAGAGGAGTATCTACACAATTACCATATTATTTTACCCATTCGTCAAAAGATGCGTTTCTGATTGGACAGCCTATCTTCCGTCTTACCCGTCAGGCCCACTTTCTTCCGGCAGGTGAAGCATCGGTTCTTCTTCTTATTTTTGTCAGGGGTCTGATCACCATCAGACGAGGCCTGGGCTGCCTCCCCCAC
This sequence comes from Salvelinus fontinalis, assembly GCF_029448725.1. Classification (NCBI taxonomy): domain Eukaryota; kingdom Metazoa; phylum Chordata; class Actinopteri; order Salmoniformes; family Salmonidae; genus Salvelinus; species Salvelinus fontinalis. The sequence goes on from NC_074669.1 coordinate 11,933,620, forward strand.
TGGCCCTGTTTACATACAACATCTAATTGAACCTCACAAACAGAGCTACCCATATATTACTGTTGAAGTGTACCTTCGGGTGGCTGCAACGTAGTTATGTATTACAAGACAAGAGCCATGCCATATACTGCTGATGACTGCTACTGGAAAACAGTTTGGAAACCAAGAAAGTCTCAAGCTTTTTCCCCTGTTGTTCTAACCAGTGTTTTTGGATGTCCCCTCGTCCTCTTCCTCATCAGCCCGGTCTGAGTCAGTGGCTCCAGTATCCTGGGAGATACTCATGGCTGTCATCTGCTGGGTTACTGGGCTGGGGGAGTTGGGACTGGAGACACACATTCACACAGACCAATAATGAGGTGAACAACTGAAACCATAATCCAATCTACTATGGAACTCCAAAAAACAATGATGAACAAGAGCCTCTTGAGCAACAGCTTACTGTCAATGTAATGGATTCCATTTAGCAGTCTGTGTGTTTGTTTGCAGAGACAAGCTGATTTTATGTCAGCATACCTGGATGTCCTTTCCTCGGGCGGAGTGAACCCTTCCGTGCTGGGTTCCGACGTTGTGCTTTCCACTGACACACCAGCTGCTCCCGGGGACCCCACTGGCGATGAAGCTGCCGAGCCTGTAGGTAAACCACACATTTATATAGGACACAACTGAACACCCTCCCCCCCAGTTGTTGACCATGAATGAATTGTACCTATATTGAATCATATGCCACATGCTATTGATTACCTACATGGCTCCAATTAACAAAAAAAAGTGTTGTGTTTCACGAACTGATAAATCACTCTTGCTTTATAATGCCAAGGTTTTAGCAGCGATTGCTACCTCATTCTCCAGCCCCTTTTAGCAACCCACCACCCTCCTTTTGTATCCCTCTCCCATCTTCCTACCTTTCTCACCTGGGGGGCTGGAACGGCCCCCTCCCTGTTGTCTCTGTAGGTGTTCCTTGTAGCAGACCGAGCACATACCGTTGGTGCGGGGATTACCATAGAAACCACAGCCCATAGTGCAAAGCATTGGCACCTGCGTCTGATTGGTCTCCTGAGCCATGCTCTCTGATAAAGGGAGGGAGGGAGGGGGGGGGTAAGGGGGATGGGAGAGGATATTCCTGAAAATAGGGTTGAAGAGTTAGTCAAACTCACGGCAATTGTTTACATGAACATTTCTATAAAAAGGCTAAAAGAGCTTGGAGACCAGCATCGGAGCAGGAGAGCAATTCTGAAAATGTTAGTGGTTTTGCTAGGAGTAAGTGTGAATGATTGATTATTGGTTTAGTGTATTAGAGATGATCCTGACAGATCTAATCTGTATGGTACTGGTGATGAGTGAACTATTTTGTTAGATACAATACAAATACTGTTTATTGTTACTAACATGGAGGCTACCCAATCCAGAGGCTATGCTTTATTCTGTTAAATTAGGCTTAGAATTTTACACCCGTAGTTTTCAAACCACAAAAACAACTTGTTTACTTCATTTGAATGGTCAGATAACACTGACAGTAGAAACACAAGCAGTTACAAATCACAATACTCTATTACACATGCACCTGGCTGGAAGTAAAACGGAGATATTCCGTGTGGTAGAGCATGGCGCTTGCAACGTCAGGGTTGTGGGCTCGATTCCCACGGGGGGACCAGTACGAAAAAATATGAAAATGTATGCACTCAGTAATCTGGATAAGAGCGTCTGCTAAATGACTAAACATGTTAAATATCATCAGTCACCATGACAATACATATGGGGTCATTTTCCATGAACGCTTTGGTACTCCTTGTTTTACAGCATGGATAACAGACCAACAACAAAAGACACATCGCAAACTGTCTGACAGTGCCTGTGTCACAAACAAAAGCTTGCTAGCTCTAGTGTGTACCGAAAACAAGTGTTTGTGCCTCGATAAACCAAGAAATAACTCTGCCAAGGCTGCCAGGATAGCCTAAATTCAATTACAGCGCAAGCATCATAGCTACATGTTTTGGTCGGTTCAAGCAAACTTGAAATCAAAGAACAAAACACTAAAATGATGGCATTCCCTTGTCATAGACTGACAATAATTGGCAAACTAGCTGTCTGGTTAACTAGTTAAATTAGTAACTAACGTTACTGCTGATCATCAACTCAGGTCTTGTTTGTCCGCAGTCGAAAACAATTGCGTCCTCGCTCAAAAGCAAATAGCGTTAGGCTAGCAAGAGACTGGCTATTTAGTTAGCTACAGTAATATTTAGCTAGCTAATTCATTGAAAACAAAGACCAGCGGCGACGTCATATTTTTCATGTCCTGAATGTAAGATGCACTAGTTTATCTGGGTAATGATATTTATTAGTCAGACGAATTACATTGAATATGTAACACGACTTTGTTTTCACACAAGTGTCTAAACGAACGTTAATATGTACTGCCAGCTACAACTGCTATCTGGCTAACGTTACTAGAACTAGCTAGCATGAAGCGCTAACGGTACGCTAGCTTGTAGTCAGCGGGAACGGATCTGACCGGATTTAATAGGTTTACATTAGCGAAACCGTTTCTTGTTTGTTATTATTAAAGCAACCCAGTACCTGAAATACGAAGTGATGAGCGGTGTTGACGACCTTAGTCTCCAGAAATGTACAAGTAAACGGTCCCTTCTGTGCGCGCGGCCTCCTAACCAGCGCTAGCTCCCGACATTCGAAACCACCGTGACGTAATTCTAAGCAACAATTCATTATTTTCTCACCATGCATAATATCCCCATTTCATTTGCCAATAGCATCGTAGAAACGCGGTGATATAATTATATAAAAAAATGCTTGCTAATGAGTCAATATCAGCTCCCTACTACAGGTTCTTGGAAAACATGTTTGTGTGTTAATTGGAAAAATAAAAAAAGAACAGCAAAGTACTTCGACTGGAGACAAAATAACCAATTCTAAATATTCACTAGGCAGTACCAACTAACAATGAGTGAAAGATGCAGGTGAATGAAATCCTGTATTATATAAAGAGCTGAAATAGCAAATATAATGGACTACAAGCCCAGGAGGAGAGTCAACAATACTTTATTGACCGTATTAGCAATCAAGAACAACAGCAAGACACCCTTCAGGAGCTTACACATACAGAGGAGAGCACAGAAATGTCACACCAACTTGTCATGACCCCTTTTCGTACATTTTTGGGGATTAATGATCAGTCACATGTGGGGTTTATAAAGCATTTCGTACAGTTAGTGTTACAGAAAAATACAATTAGTTTGTTTTAAATGGTTCCTTAACATTCACAGATTGGAGTGTGATTTACAGCACAAACATGGCCATTTTAGTAGTCATCCCCTTCTGGAGAATATACAAAACAGTATTGTGATTTCCATATGCATGTACCATGTTCAGCATTGGTTTATACTCACAAGTGTGTGTGCAGTAAGTGCGTAGAAAGCACATAATTTACTGCACTGTACAAAACAATGCACACACCATGTCAGCAACATGTTAATCTAAGGCCTCGGTCACTGAAAGCAGATGAAGTGCAAGCCTTTTTGAAGTAATCTACTCCAACCTGTCGGTCCTCAAACCAAGCCTAGGTCGGAGGGCCTTTATCCACAGCCTGCCTGTCCTCCCCCTTCTCAGTGAGCTGGGGTGCAAAAGGTCCCACCAGCCAGTTGAGAGGAGTATTATTGAGCAGATACTCCATTACGCCATCCAGAGAATGTCGCACCTGCGAAAATGTGTCAATCAACATAAATAACCTCAGAGTGATTCATAATTATCTGTTATGATGATGTACATGCAATGTATTGGTTGAAATATTAAGACTATGAATAAATAATGAGAAACCAGCAGCTGGTGTATTCATAATGAATACACACAGGAAAAATGGAGCAACAGAGAGTTTGGTATACCTGTGTTAGATGATAACGGGTCTGCTCCAGGAGGTGGGGTGTGAGTGTGCTAGTGTTGCCCAGAGAGGAGTGCAGTTCTTCAGCTGCTTTCTGTGCATTTGCCAGCTGGTCCTGGACCGCACTGGGCAGGCCCTGGACGCTGGACACCACACCAGAGCAAGCAGACCGCAACTGGTCACTGAGACCACGCACCATCGAGAGTGTTCGCCACTCTAACTGCAACACAAACAATGGCATTTACAGTTAGCTGTGGTTAACTAGACAGTGTTTATTAAGTTCCCCAAGTACATTCATTCCCATGACTACTTTGTCAAAACAGACTAATTTGAGACTCCCTACCGCAGTCTGGTCTTTGGGACCAACCACCTTCCCGCCATCTACTTGTCCATCTTTAGGCTGTTTCTCCTGCCACTCCTTCCAGCGCTGCAGCAGCTGCTCTGGTGCCCCTCCCAGCTGTTGGTTGGTAGCAGCCAGGGTGGAGCGGGTGTTCTCCAGCAGGTCCAAGGTGCTGGTGATCTGGGTTATGGTGGCATATGTGGTGTCTCTGGCATACCGGGCTCTCACCAGGGACTGCTCCAGGGCCCGCTCCTGCACCTTGGAGGATAGCTTGCCCAGACGGATAAAGTAGCTGGGGCTAGAGGGGCTAGAGCCCACCACTGGTGCAGTAGCCACCTCGGCTGTTGCAGGCTCAGCCAAAGCAGCTGAACAGGAAAAAAATGAAGATGATCTATAAAGGATAATTCAGTCTGAGATCAGAGCTACTGATTTTAGTGCCACCCTGTCTACATACACATATCTACACATAAATTAAATGATCACACCATCTTGCAGCTCTAGACCTGACTCAGCAGCACCCACACCAGGGATTGGTTCAAATCCATTTCAGTACAGTCCATTCAGTAGTTACTAGTTCATTTTCTCATTCATACTGACCCAGCTCTCTGTCGCTGAGAGGCAGGATCTGGTCCACCAAGTTCTCAGAGTGGCTGAGGGCCAGGCCCACCCCACTACTGACCATCTGGCCCACACCAGTCCCCATGAATGAGCTGAACCATCCACTGGCTGCTGCTTGGGTCATCTCCACACCCCCAAACACTGCAGCCATCATAGCCCCAGTCATGGTCTCCTTGGCCCCAGCCATGGTTTCCTTGGCCCCGGTCACAGCCCCAGTTATCGACTCCTTTGCCCCCAATACAGCCCCAGTCATGGTGTCCTTGGCTCCAGACATGGCCTCCTTTGCCCCGCTCACAGACTGGTACATCATGCCCACTGTGTCTGAAACCAGCTGTGGGAAAGAAAATATACAGCTCATTAAAAAGTTGTTGTAAATATACGAGGTATTAATTATCTGCAGAAGCAACGGTGACAACCATGGGAAGCCTCAACCATGGCCAGCCTAGACAACATCTGGAAACAACGCACTGTCTGGAAGAAAGAAAAAAAAGAAAAAAAAAGAAATGGACCTCACATGTCGTCTGGACGCCTTTTACTGCAAATGCCTCTGCCGCATACTGGGCATCACATGGTGCAACCACATCCCGAACCACAATACAGCGAAAGACGGACCAACCCTGTCTCCTCCCTTATCAGTGCCTCCTGACTCAGACTATTTGGTGACCTGGCCTGATCAAACCCACCTCTAGAGCCCACCCTCATCCTCAAGGAGCCTTCCCCCAACTGGACACGCCCAAGAGGACGACCTACTCAACCTGAGACAAAAAACCACATCAACCTGGGACCTGACCCAGAATAGGACAGCGTGGAGATCCATATGTTGAGGCGCTATGCTCCAAGCGAAGATTAGTGACTGATGGATGAGATATCAAGTAGTTTACCTGTCTTTTCTTGGGGACTTTAGTCAAATTGGATGCATGAGGAAGCATTGTTGATTAGTCAACATTAGATTTGGATAGTCTCACCTTGTCAGCTGGCTGCTGGAGGATTTGCAGTTTTTCCACCTTGTCTAGTCCCATCATGGCATATTGATTCACCACAGAAACTGCAACAAATTATGAATCAATTCCTAACAAAAAGCGAGCCACTAAAATAAAATAATTTAAAAAATGATGTCTGTCTGTGGTCACTATGCATTAGAACTCACTCTGTGGCTCCAGTCTGTCCAGGAGTGGCTTGGAGCCGGTGGTGGCGGCTGCCCCCAGGGTGCGCACCCCGCTCTCGGCAGCATCCATTACCCCCTTTAGAAGGGGAACGCTGTCCTTAGTGCTGCTGTAGGCGTTGGACACTACGCCACACGCAGAGCTCACCAGGGGGATGCTACCCACACGGGACACAACACTCTGGGAACAAAACACACAATGCTTATAATTTAGCAAGGCTTAAGAGAGAAGAAACAGCCATTGTGCTGCCAATTTCATATTGCATATTTTGTTTGCTTTGTACTGATAACTCAACTCTGCACACAGTTTTTGTGTGTGCATATTACAATTGAGGAGTGCTTGCATATTTCCAATGAATCAACTTTGAGTGCCTATTCTCTGTGAAATATTGAATGCTGGTTTCAAAGTTATCCGTGTACCAGACCCTTCATGAGAGCTGTGTGTTGTAGAGTAAACTACTGTCCCAGTGATGGTGCTCCTCACCTGCTGATCTCCATTAGCTGGCTGGGCTATAGCTGCTGCACTGGGCTCATCAGTCTTCTCACTGTCTGCCATTGTGCAGGATTTTTCTTTAATTTCTGACATGAAATGACTTGGTTAATGAGACAGAAATTTTACTTGCTTCAGAAGACAGAAATGTATTATCCAGCTAAACAACAGCGATGGGATTCATCATTACCCATCTGTTAGAGGACAACCCAGGCATGTTTGCTTCATTTGTCAAACAACAGGATACAGCCAAGATGGAAATGGATAGGGCAGAAATGTAGAATTATTCACGTCACTGGACAGAAGTTGAACTGCGCAAGGATGACTGAAGTCTTGTGGTTTCCAATTATGTCTCCCACAGGAAAAATATTAATATCATTATGATGGAGGCAGATACAGTAATTGTTCATATTACAAACAAACAGTATAGCTCCTCTGCTACAGGTCTATCTGGGCCCATCTCACTGCAGACCAAAGTAATGTAGGCCTTCATTGGGATGTTTGCTGTTATAATAAAGATGTTGCAGTTTGATCATGTGCTTTTTATATTTTACCTGAACAATTTAGGCAAAATTTGTATTTGATGACATCACAATTGAACATGAAAATCCTGCAGAACTTTGTTCATAATGTCATGGTGATTCTGAATGTGTTTGTTATTCAATTGGATGATAACATTTGAACATAGCAACTTTGGTAGAATGTTTGGGCCAAGAATGTGCCAAAGTTGATCCTGAATTCAGTTTTGGTGGCATCAAATTTAAGGCCATTTGAGATCAAGCTGTCTGTACAAAAAGTTGCCTTTTAATTATTATTATTTTTTAATTCAGGAAGTTGATCAGTCTGTACCATTGATGGAACAGGTACATCTTTCTGCAAGACCAACTATTTTCATCTATAGCGGTAAGAACATTTTATTCCTCTGCAGAGGACAGGCCTATAGCTTATTTTTGTGTACTGCTCAATATTCCATGTCCAAAAAGGCACAGATGTAGGATCTCAATTTGGTCACTTTGTTGCTGAGAATTTTTCTGCACAGCAAATGCAAACTTGTAGTCTATTCAAGGTTTAAAAAGGCTTCTAAAGTTTGTAATTTCCACTTTAAAAATGTCAGACTTAATTTGCCCCAGGGTTGTAATATGAGTCCGGTCTCGAGACCACATATTGAGCATATCGGTCTAATTTCTTACCAAGACCAGCGGAGTAAAAAAAAAACAATTATCAGCTTCCATTCAGTCAGCGGATAAAACCGATTCCCCAGGCCAAATATATACACTCCTTTCTTGAAACATTAATATTGTATCGCCTATTGAAACCTGGGATTCCTACTTTACTCGTAACATTACTGTCCTTTACTTTTGTTGAACGATATCCTCAAACTTTGTCTGAATTTAATTGACTTGTTGGTAGGGAAGAGTGGGGGAAATATGCACGCTCACTATTAGTAAAGGGAGACAGGGGGAAATTGTAACAGTATTTATATCTGTTATAGACATGTTTGCGCAGTGTCGAGCCTATTGGGCCATCAGTGTGTGACATGCTCGTGATGCTGAAAGGACAGCAAGCGTAATACCAGCGCACTCATGTAGGTTGGAGTGCACTTTTTGTAAAACACAAAGGGCCAGTGGTGTAGTAGAGGCTATACGCAGATATACGCCATATACACACTTTGTTTTTCAGTGGGCATTGCCTATACTCACTTCTTAATCCCTACTGTTTGCGTATCAAATTAGTGTAGTGGAGGTATACGACTTATTATTTATTAAGGATCCCCTTCCTTGTTTCCAGCAACACCAAGGCAGTTATATACACAATTTAAAATATAACGTTACATTTCATAACACCTTACCCAATAGATTTAGTGTGTTCCCTCAAGCCACTACTCCACTATCACATATTTACAATACAACATCAACGTGTGTGTAGTGATGGATTCTGGGTTCTAACTTCTAAACTTGAAATAGGGTTAATTATCAGGTATTCTATTGAAATATTGAGTACTATGGTTTAGAGGGTTTACACCAGAAGTTAATGGTTATCTGCAGGAGGAAGGTATATGGTGGGTGCAATTAAGCTTGGAATGTACTGAGTGTAGGGAAAACGATCATACGTGGCAGGCATTGATAAGGGGAGAGAGTCTTGGATTAGTGATGAAGGGGCTCAAGGTCAGGTCAGGTCACGTTAAGGGAGAAGGAAAAGTTTATTGCCCGTATCACTTAGTTTCCTGCCTAGCAATAAAGATACAATGTTTAGCGAGAAGGAGGAGACTCCACCCAAAGTGGGGTACATATACCACCACTATAGTAAACATGTTTTTGTCGATTCAGCGGTTCGATCCTTTGGGAAGAATAAACTTGGTCTACGCTTTCATAGTATCCGTCGAGTTCTTACTCTGATAATTAGAACCTAACAGTAGATTGAGTGTCTTATGTGTATATGTGTCTATGTCTCTTCACAGTCCCCGCTGTAGTACAATAGAGAAATGATGCACAAAGTAGCCTAAACAATTGCAAAGCATGTGAAATATATGCATCTGCTTGCAGCACGAATAGCCTAGTTTCAGCAGCATATCACCTGCAGCCAGCATGAGTGCGCAGCTCTCAACTGGTTGTCGCATGGAGCAGCTCACAGAATGACATCGGTAGCCGGTAGGGTAGGAAAGACATTTCAACTTATATCTACCAGTAAATGCTAACTATGGCAACAATGGGTATGCAAACCAGGTATTGAAAAAGTTTCGTTTGTAGGCTATTTGCGATGTGCAATTCAGTCATCATACACTGTTTGTATGAACATTTCTGAAGGCTTTCCCAAAAAACCTTCCCAATTAAATGTTGACCGCAATGCAGGCCTACCTGATAGAATGCTATAAATGCTGATTTGTATCAATGGGGAGGGCATTTGTTTTGCTCAATTGAAATAAGGGACAACTAAAAGCATCTTTATTTTTCCCACATCTCAAATGGTCTCCTGATGTAGTTCAAGGACATCACATTTTTCTTTTAAAATGTTTTTTTAAAGTAGGATTTTGAGAGTGAAAATCAGAAAAATCTTTAGGAAAACTTAGCACGTCACACAGGGCACCTTTCCTTCACACACTTCACTTTCCCTCTTCTCAAGGCACCACTTCATTGGGCCGATGGAAAGACAGCAGTCACATGAAGCATGATGTTAAAGGATAAGCAGTCAATTCACTTAAACAAAATAAGCCAGTATGTCACAATCATAAGAATACAAAAACATAACCATTAGACTAAGCATTTCCGAATTGCAATGTACAACTGTGACTTTCCATTGCAAAACACATTTCACGTTTAGCACAAAGTAACCAGTGATCTAAAGTTTAAATGCAAGAATGTTTTCACACAGTCCCTGTGCCCAAGAAAGCGAAGGTAACCTGCTCAAATGACTATCGCCCCGTAGCACTCACGTTGGTAGACATGAAGTGCTTTGAAAGGCTGGTCATGGCTCACATCAACACCATCATCCCGTAAACCCTAGACCCACTCCAATTCGCATACCGCCCCAAAAGATCCACAGATGACGCAATCTCAATCGCACTCCACACTGCCCTTTCCCACCTGGACAAAAGGAACACCTATGTGAGAATGCTGTTTATTGACTACAGCTCAGCTTACAATACCATATTACCCACAAAGCTCATCACTGAGCTAAGGACCCTGGGACTAAACACCTCACTCCGCAACTTCCTGACGGGCCGCACCCAGGTGGTAAGGGTAGGCAACAACCCATCTGCCACGCTGATCCTCAACACGGGGGCCTCTCAGTGGTGCGTGCTTAGTCCCCTCCTGTACTCCCTGTTCACCCACGACTGTGTGGCCAAGCATGACTCCAACACCATCATTAAGTTTGCTGACCACACAACAGTGGTAGCCCTGATCACCGACAATGATGACACAGCCTATAGGTAAGAGGTCAGAAACCTGGCAATTTGGTGCCACGACAACAACCTCTCCCTCAATGAGAGCAAGACAAAGATGATGATTGTGTACTACAGGAAAAAGAGGTCCAAACAGGCCCCCATTCACGTTGACGGGGCTGTAGTGGAGTGTGTCAAGTTCCTTGGTGACCACATCACCAACAAACTATCATGGTCCAAACACACCAAGACAGCCGTGAAGAGGGCACGACAACACCTTTTCCCCCTCAGGAGACTGAAAAGATTTGGCTTGGGTCCTCAGATCTTCCAAAGGTTCTACAATTGCACCATCGAGAGCATCCTGACCGGTTGCATCACTGCCTGGTATATGGCAACTGCTCAGCCTCCGACCGTAAGGCACTACAGAGGGTAGTGCATACGGCCCAGTACATCACTGGGGCCAAGCTTCCTGCCATCCAGAACCTATATACACACTAGGCGGTGTCAGAGGAAGGACCAAGAAGTTGTCAAAGACTCCAGTCACCGAAGTCAGACTGTTCTCTCTGCTACCACATGGCAAGCGATACCGGAGCACCAGTCTAGGTCCAAAAGACTACTTAACAGCTTCTACCGCCAAGCCATAAGACTACTGAACAATTACTCAAATGGCCACCTTGACTATTTACATTGACCCCCCCCCCCCCTCTCTATTTACCTCTACACCCACACATTGACTCGGTACCGGTACCCCCTGTATATAGCCTCTGTATTGTTATTTTAGTGTTACTTTTTATTTTTTACTTCAGTTTATTTAGTAAATATTTTCTTAACTCTATTTCGTGAACTGCATAGTTGGTTAAGGGCTTGTAAGTAAGCATTTAACGTAAGGTTGTATTCAGCAGATGTGACAAATAACATTTGATTTGACATAAGTTATTTTCAAAAGAGATGGCTAACAGGTAGTGTGCTGCAATAAATAAATTAAACACAGTTCCACTTATCAGATGATGATCATTTGAAAGTTAACTTCTTGTTGAAAGTTATTCTTGAAAAAGGACAAGCTAACAAATTAGCAACACCATTTACTTTGATAACACCTGCTGCAGCCGCTGCAAACTAGCCTACAACAAATGCTAGCTAGCTGGACCGTGGGAAAACTACTGCTTGCTATTGCACAGTGGCCTGTTGGCCTTCGAGAATGCAGAAGTTCCCATAGGTTTTTGTAAAAGTGGTCCCACTTATTAGAAGTCAATGTGATTGGTTGATACCCCTAATATAGTTGAATGGCCGATGCCCTCTATCAAGCATCTGTTGGCCTAGCCAATGGCTGACTTACCTTGCTAGATTTATCTGCCTAGAGACCACCAAAGAAAAAATATTAAAATCAGGATTTTTTCTCTTCAGTGTTAACCCTTTCCTTTCTAACAAATTGAAGATATTAAAATCAGAACATCTTTGGGGAAAAAACATTTGTATTATTTTATAGATCCTTAACCTTTCTCTGAAAGCGTAGAAGTCCCTCATTGTTCCCCACTGTGTTCGGGTTAGTAATAATTCGTAGAGTGGCTCTATTTGCCTCCAGGATGCATTTTTTTCACCATTCTGAATGTCTAAAGAATCCATATGTTCTTCTGAATTATGAACACAGAAATACTGGACATTTTTCCTCTTATTATGGTGGCGATTTGACCAAATTACATTCATAGTCTTGAATTGGACTCGCATTTTTCTGGTCTCGGTCTTGACTTGGTCTCGGACCCCCTCTGGTCTTGGTCTTGACTCGGTCTCACTTTAGGTGGTCTCGAACACAACACTGATTTGCCCTAATGAAAGATGTATCAACACCTACAAAAAAATGCCCATTAATTATAATCCACATAATTTAAACTTCCTGTTGCTGCAGGATAATTTTCTGCTGTAGCAAACTTGCTCAAATTAAGATCCTACATCTGTATGGTGATCTGCTGTTGTTTTGCCTTGTCTTTACTTTTTGGTTATGGAATGTCAGAAGTCATTGATATGTCATTGAGGTGTAACTTATATACAGAGTAGAGGTCAACCGATTAATCAGAATGGCCGATTAATTAGGGCCGATTTCAAGTTTTCATAACAATCGGTAATCGCCATTTTTGGCCACCGATTATGGCCGATTACATTGCGCTCCATGAGGAGACTGCGTGGCAGGCTGACTGCCTGTTATGCGGGTGCAGCAAGGAGCCAAGGTAAGGTGCTAGCTGGCATTAAACGTATCTTATAAAAAACAATCAATCTTAACATAATCACTAGTTAACTACACATGGTTGATGATATTACTAGTTTATCTAGCTTGTCCTGCGTTGCATATAATCGATGCGGTGCCTGTTAATTTATCATTGAATCACAGCCTACTTCGCCAAATGGGTGATGATTTAACAAGCGCATTCGCGAAAAAAAGCACTGTTGTTGCACCAATGTACCAATGTACCTAACCATAAACATCAACGCCTTTCTTAAAATCAATACACAAGTATATATTTTTTAACTTGCATATTTAGTTAAAAGAAATTTATGTTAGCAGGCAATATTAACTAGGGAAATTGTGTCACTTCTCTTGCGTTCACTGAACGCAGAGTCAGGGTATATGCAGCAGTTTCGGCCGCCTGGCTTGTTGCAAACTAATTTGCCAGAATTGTACATAATTATGACATAACATTGAAGGTTGTGCAATGTAACAGCAATATTTAGACTTATGGATGCCACCCGTTAGATAAAATACGGAACGGTTCCGTATTTCACTGAAAGAATAAACGTTTTGCAGAACGGCGCAAAGTTCTGTATCCAATTTTCAAAGAAAACAGATTAAAAGCGAAACGAGTAGCTCTCGTCGTTGATAAACTATATATTGATAACCAGTTGTTCAGAGACACAAAGACTACTCCATGGTTATTTTAAAATTTACAAAATTCTCATAGACGAGGAAAATAAACACAATTCAAGCCCGGTTACTGATTGTAACAATACAACAAAAAATATAGCTTTTTTATAAATCTTCACATATAACTAATTGAACACACAACCACTATTTTTACACAGTGAAGATAAAAACTAAGTAAACAGAAGGCACAGTATGTGTGGATGGTATGGTTTGTGTTTATTTTATTTTTTTAATCTTATTTGTTATGTTTGGAAAGTTGAGTGAGTGAGTAATGAAATGGTTGCATATCCCAGAGCCAATGTATTGCTGTGAGCCGGGTATGAGAGGGCTTTCAATGTTGTTCAGATGATGGATATACTTTTATAATGAATTATACGTCTTATTTATTTATTGTCCTATCATGGAAAACTACATTTTTTTTATCTTAATAAATTATATCTAATTATTATCCTATTTTAATGCTACTGTCTATGGCCCTATACCCTAGACACCCACCTGAATGACCCAGATATTAAGGAGAAGTCCCTAACTGTTTTATGTGCTCGCTGTAAGCGGTCTATATGCAGCTAAAATGAGGTCAGAGACCAAGAGCAGCACTGCCCCCTCAAGATTCTGAGCCTGCTTGGCAGGGTTGGTCCTGCAAAGCCAAAGCCCCCTAAAGGGAGAGGAAAATATACAAGGAATTTCTCAAAGCTGCTAATGAGAACCTTGACGACCTTGTACCTAGCCGGTGGGGATTCCGGTGGGGTACCCCCACCCAGGCAGTGGCAGTGCTGGCAACACTAGCTGCAGTAACCCATGGGGAGGGGGTCACACTCGGACATTCAGAGAGGGGGTATATTATTGTGGCCCTGGTGGCACAGAATCAAGGTCGGACTGCATGGAGATGCGTGGGGACATGGTCATGACTGGTGGCCGTATTGTGGGTGTTTCTTTCAGGAATAGGGTGTACATTTGACGGCCATTATCTAGGATATGACAATGGTAAATAAATTTCAATTTTTGCTTATTTTTTTGCGCGGTCTTGCAGGCCTTCTCATGCAGCTGCAACTGCAATGGCATTTGGAAATCATGACCCATCTTGAGTTGGGCTCTGGGATGGTGCAACTATTGAGAAAGTGAGCTTATGGTTGTGTGGGGGTAAGGGCTGAGTGTGTATGTGTGTATCCCACAACTGTTGCGAAAGAAGAAGTAAAAGATGTAAGGTACAATAGAGGATGATCCACAGCTATATATAATACAAATCGAGGTGACGGCAATGGAAATGCATATGGCAATTGATTTACTTCAATTCGGTAAATGGAACTGTATGCTCTTTTCAAAGAATGGATCCCAGTCGGTTCAGGGCTATGGGATACAGGGGGTCGAGGGTGGTCTGCCGGGCATTGGGATGACAAGCCATCTCGAGATGAGGCCTTTTAGCGGGTGGAATAGTAGGGACCAATTGGAGGTTTACTTAGTAGAAATGCAAATATCATGGTACAACTATATAGACACTCAATCATTATGTTACTTTTTAATAGTACGTTTACAAAAATATATTCTGATTAAAAGAATGAAAGGTGTGTCTCATGGTAAGTGGTGAAATAAGTATAGCCAGTTACAATTGTAATGGCTTAGCAGATAATAAGAAAAGACGATCAGTATTTACCTGGCTAAAAGAGAAGGATTATAATATTTATTGTTTACAGGAAACCCATTCAACAGTTTTAGATGAAGTTTTGTGGAAAAAGAACTGGGTGGGCAAAATATATTTCTCCCATGGGCAAAGAAATTCAAAAGGGGTGATGATCTTAATTAACAATAATTTTGATCCAAATGTGCAAATTGTCCAAACAGATCCTCAAGGTAGATGGATTATTTTAAATATGTTATTGGACAATAAACAAATATGGCTTGTTAACCTATACGGTCCGAATAATGATGATCCAAGCTTCTTTGAAAATATATATAAGAACTTATCAACTCTACAAGCAACACTAGACTCTATTATTATAATGGGAGATTTTAATACGGTCTTAAATAGCTCTATAGACCGGAAAGGAAATCACACTACAAATTATCACCCTCAGGCACTTAAGGAAATCATGAATGTCATGGATATATTGGAATTAGTGGATATATGGAGACTTAAATACCCTGATTTAGTGAGATATACATGGCGGAGGCTGAATCAAGCTAGTCATCTTGACTACTTTCTTATTCCATTCTCTCTGGCACCAAAAGTTAAAAAAGTGTTGATAGGGGATAGAATGCGGTCGGATCATCACATAATTGGCATATATATTTCTCTTACAGAATTTCCACGTGGGCGAGGATATTGGAAATTTAATCAAAGTCTACTAGATGATAAATTGTTTAGAACTAGGACAGAAGATTTTATAACTGACTTTTTCAGACATAACATAGGTACAGCAGATCCCCTTATTGTATGGGCCTCTTTTAAGTGTGCCTTTAGAGGCCATGCAATTCAGTACTCATCTATAAAACAAAAGCAATTTAGATCAAAAGAGTCCATATTAACAAAGGAAATTGAAGGACTAACAGTACAGTTAGATAGCAATAAAAACGGTACCATAGAGGCACAGAATAATTTAGAGGAAAAACAAAAAGAAATGGAGGAACTTATTCAAGAAAGATCCAGTGTAATATATTATAAAAATAAAGCGAACTGGATGGAATATGGGGAAAAATGCACCAAATTCTTTTTCAATCTTCAATATAGAAATGCTACCAAAAAAAATGTATTAAAACTTGTGACAAATGATGGAGTCACGCATGATTCACCAAATGATATTTTGAAAGAGGAAGTAAAGTACTTTAAGAATATGTTTTCGTTTCAGGCTCCTCCATCTCCACTAACTGAAACTAATTGTATGGATTTTTTTCCTATTAATAATGTAAAATTAACATCTGAACAGAAAGACTCATGTGAAGGCCAAATTACAGAGGAGGAACTGCTTGTTGCAATTGGGGCCTTTAAAGATGGGAAAACTCCAGGGCTGGATGGCATACCAGTGGAAGTATACAAAACGTTTTTTGATATACTCAAAGGACCATTATTAACTTGTTTTAACCACTCCTATATAAATGGTAGATTATCAGACACACAACAAGAAGGTCTGATATCGTTATTACTGAAACAGGACCCAAGTGGTATATATAAAGATCCAGTCCAATTAAAAAATTGGAGACCTCTTACACTTCAGTGTTGTGATGCAAAAATCCTAGCAAAATGCTTGGCGCATAGAATAAAAAAAGTTTTGTCAGATATTATTCATCCTAATCAGACAGGTTTTTTACATGGACGATACATTGGAGATAATATAAGGCAAGTACTGGAAACAATAGAACACTATGAGATATCGGGGACACCAGGCCTGGTTTTCATAGCTGATTTTGAAAAGGCTTTTGATAAAGTACGACTGGAGTTTATATATAAATGCCTAGAATATTTCAATTTTGGGGAATCTCTTATAAAATGGGTTAAAATTATGTATAGTAACCCTAGGTGTAAAATAGTAAATAATGGCTACATCTCAGAAAGTTTTAAACTATCTAGAGGAGTAAAACAAGGTTGTCCACTATCGGCATATCTATTTATTATTGCCATCGAAATGTTAGCTGTTAAAATTAGATCAAACATTAATATTAAAGGATTAGAAATCCATGGCTTAAAAACTAAGGTGTCATTGTACGCTGATGATTCATGTTTTCTTTTAAAACCACAACTAGAGTCTCTCCAGGGCCTCATAGAGGATCTAGATACCTTTGCTATCCTCTCTGGATTAAAACCAAATTATGATAAATGTACCATATTACGTATTGGATCACTAAAAAATACACATTTTATATTGCCATGTAGTTTACCAATTAAATGGTCTGACGGAGATGTGGACATACTCGATATAAAAATCCCAAAAGAAAGAAATGATCTCACTCCAATAAATTTTTATAGAAAGTTAGCAAAAATAGATAAGATCTTGCTACCATGGAAAGGAAAATACCTGTCTATTTGTGGAAAAATCACCCTAATTAACTCTTTAGTCATATCACAGTTTACCTATTTGCTTATGGTTTTGCCTACACCTAGTGACCTGTTTTTTAAATTATATGAACAAAAAATATTCAATTTTATTTGGAACGGCAAGCCAGATAAAATTAAAAGGGCCTATTTATATAACGAATATGAATTCGGAGGGCAGATATTATTAAATATTAAAGCATTAGACCTCTCACTAAAGGCATCGGTCATACAAAAGTTATACTTAAATCCAAACTGGTTCTCTAGTAAACTGGTACGAATGTCTCATCCTATGTTCAAGAAGGGCCTTTTTCCCTTTATTCAGATTACACCTGCTCATTTTCGGTTGTTTGAAAAGGAAATGATCTCCAAAATATCCTTATTCTTTAAACAAGCCTTAGAAAGTTGGTTGCAATTTCAGTTTAATCCACCTGAAAGGACGGAACAAATAGTACAACAAATATTGTGGTTAAATTCAAATATAATAATTGATAAAAAAACTGTATTTATCAAAGAAATGTTTAAAAAAGGTATAATTTTTGTGAATGATATCATAAATAGGACTGGTGGAGTTATGTCACACATGCAGCTAACACAGACATATGGAAAAGTCTGCTCTACCCAAAATTACAACCAATTAATTGCAGCATTACCACAAAAATGGAAGAGGCAAGTAGAAGGGGAAAAAAGTAAGGAACTTGTATGTCGGCCCTGTATTAAAGAACAAAAATGGTTAAAGAAAAGTGTGATAAATAAAAACATATACCAATTTCATTTAAGGACCAAAAAACTAACAGCTGTGCCATACAAATTGCAAAATAGTTGGGAAGAGATTTTCGATGTACCCATTCCATGGCACATGGTTTATGAATTGATACGCAAAACAACGCCGGATTCAAAACTTCGAATTTTTCAATATAAATTACTGTACAAAATTCTTGCAACTAATAGAATGTTATATATATGGGGTATACAATCTTCCCAGCTCTGCAGATTCTGTTGTGAGGAGGCAGAGTCATTAGATCATTTATTTTGGTATTGTCCATATGTAGCTCGTTTTTGGTCACAGGTCCAGGAATGGCTGAAGAATTGCAACATTTGCCTAAAACTAACGCTACAGATAGCAATACTGGGGGATTTGAAAAGCCATAGTCAATCAATCAATAATATAATAATTATTTTGGCAAAGATGTTTATTTTTAATTTACAATCTGTAGAAGCTATGAGAATAGGAAGGTTCAGGTCTTTTGTGAAGCATCACAGCACAGTTGAGAAATGTATGGCAAATAGAAATCCGAAATGGATGATGTTGGAAGATAGATGGGAGGGGTTGGGTGGAGCTGAAGGGTGGGACTAATAACAAGATAAACAATATAGGGCATACGGGATCTGTGAAATGTGTATAGGTGCGGAGCTTTTGTGAAATAGCACAGTTACAAGTGGAAATAAAATTGGATGGACAACAGAAATAGAGGAAGGACTAAGAACAAATAAGAGAGAACTATTGTAAAGTGGACTGTGTCTGTAAGATAGGTATAAGATGTAGAAATTGAAGGTAAAAGCAGAAGTGTTTATAAGTTTACTCCAATTGGGGGATTGGTGGTAGGGTCGCGGGGAATAATAATAAAGGCATATTCTTTAAAAAAGTATGTATGTCTATATAGGTATGTGTATGTATATATGTGTATATGTATGCATACGTGTATGGATATATATATTTACCCAAAAAAATATGGGGGAATGGAAATGATGCAGACAATTACATTGGAAGCAACATTCTTTCCGCAATACTAAGCTGATCCTCCCCTAAAAAAAAAAAAAAGAAAAAAAAAAAAGAATAAACGTTTTGTTTTCGAAATTATCGTTTCCCGATTTGACCATAATAATGACCTACGGCTCATATTTCTGTGTGTTATTATATTATAATTAAGTCTATGATTTGATAGAGCAGTCTGACTGAACAGTGGTAGGCAGCAGCATGCTCGTAAGCATCCATTCAAACAGCACTTTACTGCGTTTGCCAGCAGCTCTTCGCAATGCTTCAAGCATGTTTATGGCTGTTTGTGACTTCAAGCCTATCAACTCCCGAGATTAGGCTTGCAATACTAAAAGTACCTATTAGAACATCCAATAGTCAAAGGTATATGAAATACAAATGGTAGAGAGAGAAATAGTCCTATAATAACTACAACCTAAAACTTCTTACCTGGGAATATTGAAGACTCATGTTAAAAGGAACCACCAGCTTTCATATGTTTTCAAGTTCTGAGCAAGCAACTTAAAAGTTAGCTTTTTTACATGGCACATATTGCACTTTTACTTTCTTCTCCAACACTTTGTTTTTGCATTATTTAAACTAAATTGAACATGTTTCATTATTTATTTGAGACTAAATTGATTTTATTGATGTATTATATTAAGTTAAAATAAAAGTGTTCATTCAGTATTGTTGTAATTGTCATTATTACAAATATATATACATTTAAAAAAAAAAAAAAAAAATTATAAATCAGACGATTAATCGGTATCGGCTTTTTTTGGTCCTCCAATAATCGGTATCGGCGTTGAAAAAAATTATAAATCGGTCGACCTCTAATACAGAGATGCCAAAATCTTTGGACATCACTATATCCAATTGCCATAGAGACAGTGGACAAACAGTATTCTGTCACACAAATCTTATCTTTTCAAAGCAACATCACAAAGCAATTTCAAATCCCTATTGATAGTTTTTATTACAACCGCAATATGGATGTGTAATTTTCATGTCAAACTGATACTGTGGCAGCACCCAGCCCCGTGGCTCTGGACCCTGGCCCTGTTCAGCAGGCCTCACTGACCCTCACCTACGTGGGCACAGTCAACCTGCCACCCACCTCAGAGCAGGCTCCTAAAGTAAAGGTGGAGGAGACCCATATCAGATACGTGGACACAATGAAGGATCTTCCAGATTCCTCCTCTCTCATCAGCCATGAGAGCTCTATAAAGGTTCTGAAGGTACAGTCAGGGGCTCCTGGGAACCATAAACTTCCCTCAGGCTCCTGACCAGGCGTCACCCCCACAGCAGTCCAAGAACAGCCCTCTACTGTGCCTACTCCAGGCCGTTTCTGTTGCAGCTGAAGGAGGAAGTTGGGCACCCCCTGGGCTCCTCCCCTTAGCAGGCCCCTCTCCTGCTGCTCTCCCCTTCACTTATGGTCCATGGCAGGCACCTGTCTTCAGTCACCCAGCAGAGCGCTACAACCAGAAGGAGTACTGGCAGAGGTGCATGCAGTACTACCAGCATCTGTCTGATCAGGAGAGGTGGAACCAGGTCTGCTACTACATGGACCTGATGCGCAGAGCAGAGTTTGCCCATACGAGAGAGTTCTACATACACATACTGATGCAGCTGAGGAAGAGGAAGGCCCAGTCTGGACCCGACCATGCTGAGGGTGTGGACAGGGCAGCTGAGCATCCTACCAGCAGGCAGCTTATAAAACCCACTGAGGAGTTGGTCTGCCCTGATAACATCCTGAAGAGGCTTACTTCCATTCTATGAGTGATGGAGCTGGCCAAAAACATGGGCCTCCTGCCTGCCTCAGACTCCGAGGCATCCAAAACATGCTCTGATTGACTGATGTGATTGAACTGACTAGACTCCCATTGAACTGATTTCACATTTAACTGTGTTTCTTATATTCGTAATACTTGGTCAGTATTAATACATATATTAAGCATCTAAACCGAAATTAGTAAAAAAAAATTGTCACTGTGTGTAGGCCTACTCTTCTCTCATTCTTAGTGAAGGTAACATGAATGGAGAGGAGACTAGTTTGGTATGATAATACAGTTCAGTGCTCCTGGGTCAAGGTCACGACTGAAGCTATAAACAGAACAAACATAGCTGGAAATACAACAGACAGACTAAATGTAGGCATACTTGTTTAGAACTGAAATGATCGACAGTGAGATCTTCACTTACACTGTGACACCACTGGAGCAAAGTCTGTGTCTCTCATATCTGATAACAAGCAACAGATAAAGAGAAATATAATACTAGAGCAATATATTTTAATAACTGTGACAAGCTTTGCAACTAATACCAAACAGTTGGAGGGGGGAATTGACATTATTTTGCATTGAAGTTCTACACCTTCAAACAACCACATCCTGGTGAGTGTTCAATCTACTATCAAAAAGCACTCTCTGTGACCCCTGCAGCTAGTAGGGCAGGCCTAAATGGCAAGCACGTTAGTATGCCAGCAGTGAAACACTGACTGATTGTATGAAGAAAGACTTGGGCCCCAGCCATAGCCCATATATATATATAAAGGTCCCAGGCATAGAAGTGAATGGTCCTAGCAGCCTACAACATTACGAGTCCAGATCTAGACTCATCATGTACAGTTATGCCAAGTGAAAGTATGAAAAATACTATTTTACCAAGAAGAAAATAATAAGAGGTCTGCACTGAGTGGCCATTTGCAAATTTGCTGCTGTTTTGAAAGATGGTTCAGCTGAACTTTCCCCCACAAGAGGAATTTTCCTAGTACTGTAATAATATTAACATCGTCTTTGGGAAATAACTTTTGAGTCATGTAACTTGATTAACTTCTGTCGAAATAGGCATCTAAACAGGCACTTAGGCAGACATCTAATATTACAGTAGAGTTTGTTAGTAAGCAAGCTAGTAGTCACGAAACGTGGCGATGTCTTCAAATTACTACAATTGTCATGCTTTTTAAAATATATGTTTGTCGCTATAAGTTGTAATTGTATTTACTGACCTCACCGATCGTATGCTCCTGTCCTCCTTTTATCTGGCTGCGAAGTTAAGACGAACTAGCTGTGTCCTGACCTAGCCCTCTTGACAGCACAATTGCAACACATGATGGCTTAGGAAAGGCAGGGTTGTCCAATTGTCCAGGAAAGTTAACCAATCACAGTAAACTGAAACCAAACTAGCTACAGTAGCCAATGAATGTTGTTTGCTTATATGAAGCAATGTAGGCTAACAATTATGATATCAATAGTTGTGCCTCTATGATGATGGTAATATATTTTTGAATATCCACAGCCATTTGTCTATAATGTCTGTGAATGTATATTTATGTAAGTGTTGTGTTCATGTCATAATTGACGAGGAGACTGTTTTAGCCTATTCCAATAATCATTTTGATTATAAATAGAGGGGGAACAGTTTTAGCTAACTGATAAAGTCTCTCCATCTCCAAGTACACAACCTGACATTGCATTAAAAGATGAAGAAAAATGTCTCACAAAAGGGAGTTTCACGAGTTCAGCTTCTCACCATCTGAGGAACATGTCTGAAAGGGTAATAGTCAGTGGCGTGTATTCATGGATGCCAAGGGAAGCCAGGCTACTCCCAAAAAATGTACCAAGATAAAAACATTAAATAATGTATCTTTAGTCTCTCTGTGTTTCATAATGTTCCTTCAATACGCAAGAGACAATGTATTTACTGCCTTAATTTTACCGGGCCCCTGGAAGAGTAGCTGGTGCCTTAGCAGCAACTAATGGGGATCCATAATAAATACAAATACAAATCTCACCGGAGAAAGCAACTGAGTGAGTGAAACAGCGCCACTCTGTCTCTGTAAGTATAGACCACCTATCTGATGCTGTCTGGTCGAAAAGAGTATGACATTGTTATGGAGCCAAATAGTTGCCACATTTTTGAATGTACGTATCGTTAGCATCTTTAAAAAATCCATACGTAAATTGTAAGAAAATCCATGCGTGAAACATGAAACGTAACCGTTAAATTAGGTCTGTAAATGTACAAACCCTATGTTACATCTATGAATGAACATTTACACGTTCAATTCTTACTTTAAAGTAGCTAGTCGAAGTTAACTAGTCAATCAAGCAACTCTAGCCCAGACATTAGAGTTGTTTTGCAGATTCAAGTTTCATTTCCAAAATAAAAGTCTAGAGCTTGTTTTAGAACGGAAATTCAATAACAACATTATACCAGTTGATGGCGTAGTATAGGCTTGGGCCTTCAGCAAATTACTTTTGTGAGAATGATACTATAAAGACACAGAAGAGCCTTGTCTAGAATAACCACCTGAACTGCAAAATAGAAAGTAAATATGATTTATGCTAGGCCTATTCTACTATCTAAATATGCCATGCTGTTGTGTGTTATTTAATGGCCATATAGTTACATGATACATTTTTATGGCCGCGTGGGGCTACTGTGGTGATCATGTAACCTAACGAATCACACTTTTCCAGTATTTGGGAGCACGGCCTTATGTTAGGCATTTTGACTGTTGTATTTGTGAATTCCAGTCTGAATGTAGGCTTGTTATAGCCATTTGTGTTGCACAACCCCGCCACGCAGAGGCTATATCCATAATGAGACAAAACAAAATGATTTTTAAAATATTTTTGGGGGGTCCTTTTCTCCCTTTTCCCCCCAATTTTCGTGATATCCAATTGGTAGTTACAGTCTTGTCCCATCGCTGCAACTCTAAAGACTCTGGAGAGGCATGCGTCCTTCGAAACATGACCGCACTGCTTCTTGACACAGTGATCGCTTAACCCGGAAGCCAGTCACACCAATGTGTCAGAGGAAACAGTACAGCTGGCGACTGAAGTCAGCGTGCATGCACCCGGTTGCCACGAGGAGTCGCTCGAGCACGATGGGACAAGGACATCCAAACCCGCCCTTAGCCCGGACGACGCTGGGCCAATTCTGCACCACCTCATGGGTCTCCCGGTCGTGGCTATAACCTTTCCCGAGCAAAATAGCCAAGGAGTCCCAAATGGTCAAGACCATTTATAACCTATTCTTGTTGTCAGTACTGTTTTCCCTATCAGCCACTGCATGTGCTTCTTCAACTATTTTGTTTAACGTTTATTTAGAGGCTATATTTAGAGGCCTGTGAGCTAGGGTCTCTTTTTAAGGGGAGGCCTATAATAAAAACAGTTATAAAACACAAATACTATTCTGCAAGACACCAGTACCTAAAATGATAGACTCAATTGCAATGCCTATAAGTTAAAGGCCAATTTTTTTATTTGAATAGGCCTAAATTAAACATTGAATTATTAAAGTGATAGGCTAAAGAACTTTGGAGAATTTAGATCATTTTAGATACACACATGGATTTTAGTAAACAAATGGATAAGACTGTTCTATTCTCTTTGATTTAGTTCCTATTGCAACAAATGACAGAATGGATGACATACTGACTGACTGAACTGAATGAAGGATGAATTAAATGTTCAAATATGTTGGAATGATGAGTTGCACACATCATGCATGCTCTGCACTTTATTTGGCTAGTAGGCAAATAGACCAACATTAGGGTATAATGCATCTATGGCTGCATGCCTCCGGAAGTCTGGGTAGCCATTTGATTAGATGTTCAGGAGTCTTATGGCTTGGAGGTAGAAGCTGTTTAGAAGCCTCTTGGACCTAGACTTGGCATACCAGTACCATTTTTGCTCTGACATGCATTGTCAATTGTGGGACCTTGTATTGACAGGTGTGTGCCTTTCCAAATCATGTCCAATCAATTACATTTACCACAGATGGACTCCAATCAAGTTATAGAAACATCTCAAGGATGATCAATGGAACCAGAATGCACCTGAGCTCAATTTCGAGTCTCATAGCAAAGGGTCTGAATACTTAGTATGTAAATAAAGGGATTTCTGTTTTTTATTTTTGCTAACATTTCTAAAAACCTGTTTTCGCTTTGCCATTATGGTGTATTTTGTGTAGATAGATGATGGAAAAAATATTTAATACATTTTAGAATAAGGCTGTAACGTAACAAAATGTGGAAAAAGGTCTGAATACTTTACGAATGCTGTAGAGATCCATTACATTAGCTCCCGAGTGGCGCAGCGGTCTAAGGCACTGCATCTCAGAACTAGAGGCGTCACTACAGACACCCTGGTTCGAATCCAGGCTGTATCACAACTGGCCGTGATTGGGGTCCCATAGGTCGGTGCACAATTGGTCCAGCGTTGGCTGGTATAGGCCTTCATTGTCAATAAGAATTTGATCTTGTCTTGCCTAGTTAAATAAATGTGAAATGAACTCAAGTGAGGAGTAATGGAGACTTGAAAAGATGCAGGATACCTTTTCCGGTTTCCCTGACTTCAGTTATTTTTATACTGTGTTATGCTTGTTTGCGTAGCACTCCTCACAGGCCGTTTGGTGTAAAAAAAAACATGTTGGTGAGATGAAGCTGCCAGAACTCTGAAATGTATTATTGTATGCCAGAATTGCCCCCCCAAAATTCCATAATCATAACATGGTGTTTGTATGTTCACAGATAAAATTTCACATTTCATGTTTCACTCATGGCTTTTCTTATGATCCTAACGATACGTACGTTCAACCTTTTGGCAGCTATCTGGCTCCATAGATTGTTGCCCCCTGTAGCATTGAATTCCATGGAAGCCAGTGAGCATTTAGCCTGCCTTGATAAAAAAAAATTTTTTTAACTTAATTCTCCACACTAGCCAATGATTATAACTGCGATTCTGATCCAACCATTCATTCTTACATTATGTTCCTGGCCTGAGAGGATGGAAGGTCGGTATGTAGCTAGATGTAGAAGGCTAATGTTAACTAGCTAATGTTACCCATGAAAGGAATTTAGGCTAGCGAGCAAGCATGTTAGCCAAAGACAACAAAAAATAAGTGTGTACTGTATGACAGTGATACTGTTTCCTCAACATGAAAGAGAGGAAGTTGGCATTGGTGTTTCTCTACAAGTAGGGTGACCCACACACATCAGAAACATGGACAGCCACATATTTAACTTACATTGATTGGACTAAATAATTGTTGGTGTCTTTTAGTTTTTAGTTGTCACTGTATTAGAGTAAGCATAGCTGATTTTGTGAGGTTGAAATGGTGCTGGAATAGTGGAGGCAGCTCCTGCTTTCTTTGACTTGCGGTAACTCTGGTTCTAAATCAATAGTTGTTCAGTGGTCCAAAAATGTCCGTCCTGGTGTGGGTAATGCCATGTAGGCCAGTTGCAACAAATGGTGGGCCCACGACCAGCCACAGGATGGCCAAAGGCAGTTGACTGTTTGCACAAACAAATGTTAAAGGTGCATGCCGCAACCTACTGTGCTAGAATGTGGTCAATCACATTTTACAACATTAGTTCCACATTTCTAAATCCTCCTACCTAACTTCTACCTAACTTGTTTTCATGCAAGCGTTTTCACTCGAGTAATACTGCACCAAACATTTTAGTTAGATGTGAAATTGCGCAACTAAGATCTCCTCAGAAAAACATCAAAATCAATTACAGATTTCCTGAGTAATTTTAGGTTAATTCAGACTATTACTGGCTACAGCATCTCAAAATGGACGAGTAGTCAATTTTAAGGAATATGCGAGCACACTCGCTCGGTTTGCCGGGTTTGCATAGGCGCCAGCATAGGCGCCTTTAGATATGTCATCTGAAGCTTAAGCGCTCCTCCAGGAAACTGCGTTATAAACTACACTTAACTCATTTCACTATGTGCCAGATTTCACAACGCCTGGTAAAATCACAGAAACATCTGTTGTGATTATTACCCTTCAGATGGTGCCTCGCAGCTCCAATTAAATCTTTTTTAAGGGTCAATAAATACATCAGACCTGGCAATATTTAATCAATGAAACCTTGAAGGCCCATAAACTGTTACAAAGTCAACAAGAGACATGTTTTCAAGATGTTGAGCAATAACATTCCCGAAAGTGACATCACACCTGTGGCGTACTGGATGAGTTCCACACCTGCACAATGTAAACAACAAATGTCAAAAATACTTTGTCAAGGATTTTCCCCTGTCTGATACATTTCATATTGAAATAATTACCTGTGTCTTATCCAAATAATCTATTTTGATTTTAGGCCTGCTTATGTGCTGTATTTGTGTTGTATTTGTCAGTCGATAGATGTTTTGTTCAGTAGAAGCAAAGAGGTTATAGGCGTAGAGATGCTATGAAATTAATAGAGGGGCTATGTCATGTAATCTAAAAGTTCCAGAATGGTCCGAAAATGGAAGCCAAAGTGGTCAGGGAGAAATCCAAACCAGTCTAATTGCAATGAATGGCAGTAGAGGCATAGGTGATTTGACTTATGCATGGAAAAAAAGTAAAGCAAATGGTATATCAGAAATTGTGGAATAGGCAGGTAGCCTAGTGGTTAGAGTGTTGGGTCAGTAACTGGAAGGTTGATAGAATTAAATCCATGAGGTGACAAGGTAAAAATATATATATAATTATAAATAGTTTTACACAATTCTTTTATATGTAAACAGACCATACATTTTTGTTTTCTTGGAAAGCTGTCAGTGTTATTATATGATACAATAGTATGCATTTACAACTTGTCTAAGTCCTAACATCAACTGATTTCAGCCAGTGTATGGTGGTGGATTGACTGCATTATTTGAATGGAATGTCGGCATAATTTGGTAGTTATTTTGAAAAACACATTCCTCTAAACTGGCTGAATAGCTAGCTAACAAACATAAAGTACATACAATCTTCAAATTTGTTTACACAATATCCTATCACAGCACTGGCAAACCATGGTTGACCAACTTCCTTACCAAAACAGCTGACCTTTTATACCATCATAAGGATGTAATAATAATAATAATGAATATATGCCATTTAGCAGGCACTTTTTTCAAAGCGATTTACATTCATGCGTGCATACATTTTACATATGGGTGGCCCCAGCGGGAATCGTACCCACAACCTGTGGTGTTGCAAGCACCCCTCTCTATAGGTTAATGTCCATTATAGTATTCTAATTCCTAATTCTATGGTTATACTGGTCAGTGGTCACATGTTACACAGGGGACCAGTAAGTGTTAGCACAGGTGAGAGGAGAGGGCAGGCAATTCTTACCTCTCAATTCATGTATTATCTTATGTTTTTACATGCAAAGTAGCTGTATGTCATTTAGATTTCATACCTGCAATAAATTAAAATCACCCAACCAAAGATCTACGCCTGGAAAGCCAATTGTTTTCAACCTGCGCCAAAGGCGGGAATCGCCATTACAGGTAGACCTATTACTAACTCAAGTAATCTGTTGTGGACAGAAGTCCCAATAACATCAATTTAGCCTAACGTTTCATATCTCTTAACTTTTCCCCCAGAATCGAATAAAGTTTTTTTATTTGGATTCTGGGTTGCCAAGATTAAAACTCAAGTAATTACTACAGCTACATGAGTGGCTTTGTATTTCTGAGGGAAGCACTGTAACTGCAGTGGGTAGCTGGTACCTACACCTCAAGGGGGCAATCTTTACCCACAAAGTGAGGCCAATTTGCTGGAGCCTCACCCACTGTGTGTGGCTGAACCTCTGCAATGTCTTTCAAGTCTGCTTGGCACCCATATGGAAGACTTGTTCAGATGTTCCTTTTACACAAATTATAACTACAAGTTAATTTTTTATATTTTTTAACAGAGAATAAATCAACTATGAAGCCGATGAAAGAGAAGTGCATGTGGATACATTTATAAATACAAGTGTGGAGTTTAAAGTAAATAATAATATATTATTATAAAGTAAATGTATGGGATACATATGTAGGCTATCACTGTGAAATAAATCTTGTGAGAAATGTCCATAGGAAAATTAAAAGGTTATACATGTGGAGTTCTAATACAGGGATAGGTAACTCTGATGGGGGTGGGGTCCACAAAAAATCTGAACTCACCATGAGGGGCCTGCGTACCCACATCCATACCCACACATGCAGTCAACTGATTTGTGCAATTAATCCATTTGTGCAGTTAAACTACTTAACTCACTTAAAGACATGTTCCGGGACTTTGACGACTAGTAAACCTCCCGCTTTGGGCTCGATGTGTCAATGTGTAGTTCATACATGCATAATCTATAAGCAGAATTACCGTCTTACCTCAATTAGCCACTAAATCCCTAGTTTGAAAGCAACTGTTTTCTGGAAGTTGTGCGGCTCCATTATCCCTAAATGTTCCCCCATGTGGGCCAGCCCCCTAGCAATTTTAGTTCAGGCCAATGAGCTTCAGCCCCTCAACATTTGAGGTACAGCTAGCAAGATGCACACACAGCAAAGCAAGAGACAGAAAGCAATAACGTGGTGCACATATCTGACGGAATTACGGGGACCACTCTTGAGCGCAACTTTGCACACCTAGCTAAAAAGTATATAAAAGTACCGGGGAATCTCTTTAACTAAATAGATTATACCATTAGCCAGGGTCAGCCCTAGCCTTTTGGGGGCCCTAAGCGAGATTTGGTTGGGGGCCCTTCCACGTAGCGCGCAACATTTTTACTGGCCTCCGTCTTTACGGTGTAGAGAAAAATGTGAAAAAGTGAGTTTCCTGCAATTGTACACATTTTGCCATGGGGCATAGAGAGAATGTTGCAGTTTTAGAACACATTTAATGCAATTCTACTCATTTTCTCATGGGGCAGAGACATTTTTGCAGTTTTACAACAAATTTCCTGCAATTCTACCTATTTTGCCATGACTTACACCATGTTAATATGATATCTGAGTGAGAGTCACTAACAAAATCAAAGGGGGCCCCCTGTTGGTCAGGGCCCCTGGGCATGTGCCCTGCATGCCTGGTCGGTATTCGGCCATGTTTACTACAAGTTTAGATAGCTGGTGAGATACATTTCCCAATCTAAAAAATATTAGCTGACATGGGTAATTGAGTGACTGTCAGTGACTGACATAACAAGAGAAAAACTGCTCATGCAAAACCAAATTTCGAAATTGCACCGTGTGTATTCTACTATTCAGTAAGTTGAGACCCCGACTGAGTTTGGGGTCTCAACTTGGGGGGGAATTGATCCGCGAGCCTACAAAAGTCATGCCGCCAGTTGCCCATCCCTGAGCTAGAACAATGTGTATCTCTGTGGGGCTTGGATAATATTATCCCAGCATGCCAGACACAATCATTTATATTACCGTTATTTGTTATGCAGGATTCCATTTCCACAAAACTCCTACATTTCATTAGGAGATTTTTTATCACAATAGAATATGACCCATTAGAATTTTCATTATCTGCCCTTTCATATATTCATCCACCATCCACCTCTGGCCTGCTCGCCTCCCTACCACTGAGGAAGTACAGTTCCCGCTCAGCCCAGTCAAAACTGTTCGCTGCTCTGGCACCCCAATGGTGGAACAAACTCCCTCACGACGCCAGGACAGCGGAGTCAATCACCACCTTCCGGAGACACCTGAAACCCCACCTCTTCAAGGAATACCTAGGATAAAGCAATCCTTCTGCCCCCCCCCCCCCCCCCCCCCCCTTAAAAGATCTAGATGCACTATTGTAAAGTGGCTGTTCCACTGGATGTCATAAGGTGAATGCACCAATTTGTAAGTCGCTCTGGATAAGAGCGTCTGCTAAATGACTTAAATGTAAAATGTAAATGTATATATTCATAGCTATTAGGACAAAACACAGGGAGAGATTACTTTAATATTGCTATCAGAGACTCTGAACGGCTTCCACAGTTATATTTTGGTTCATGTTTGAAGTGAAATGGTCACATTTATAATCACCAACCCTTCTAAAAGTAAACGTATTCACACAGCATGCAGACATATTAACGAATGAGAGAGTGAACAGGAGTCTGGTAGCTGGAGAACAGTGGGGTGTCTGTGTTTCTCCTTCTCTCTCATATATATTTCAGTTATTGGTTTGTGTGTTTTTGGAGAGCGTGGGGATTTAATGTTCCCCTGTGTCCCCTTACTTCCTCCTCCTTCAATTTCCCCAGACTAGGGTTACCAGCATGTGCCCCGGAGGCCCATCATGTCATCTGTTTCTGCTTAACTCTGACTCTGCTCCACTGGATCAATTGATTGTGGCCCAAATTGTTCTGGATATTGAGTAATTGAAGATTAGGAGATAACAAGAAGTTCACTGATCCCTTAGGAAAATGAGAACTTTCCCTGTGCCTGAGGACATACCCTTCTAGATGAGCAGACCATGTTGTCAGGGGCAGCTGTTGATTTTCTAAGCAAGATTGTGTATTACCTTCTTTGCATTAGTGAAACGTTCTGGGCCAATTTAACCAAACACAGTGTTTTAAAAATCTGATCTGGATTTTTTTTTTTACCCAAACCCAATTAACTAACTAGTAAAGAGGACTCAAATGAGACCCAAACCCAATTAACTAACTAGTAAAGAGGACTCAAATGAGACCCAAACCCAATTAACTAACTAGTAAAGAGGACTCAAATGAGACCCAAACCCAATTAACTAACTAGTAAAGAGGACTCAAATGAGACCCAAACCCAATTAACTAACTAGTAAAGAGGACTCAAATGAGACCCAAACCCAATTAACTAACTAGTAAAGAGGACTCAAATGAGACCCAAACCCAATTAACTAACTAGTAAAGAGGACTCAAATGAGACCCAAACATCAGGTAGTACTTATAAACTGTATCATTTGCATTGGAAGATTAATTGGTCCAATATTAGGCTATCCACCAAGGAAGGCTTTCTGAGGTCATTAGAAGTGATCTCTGCAAGGCAAAAATGTACTACAATTATAAAATAATGAAAAACATTTGCACTGATTTCAGGTTTACACAAGAAACAGATGGGACAGGTGCATTACATGGAGAACATTAAAAAACATCAACTTCTTCCCCATACTTGCATTGTGTTTGTTATTTCCCAATGTGACTGCAACACTTCAATGTTGTTTCTAAGGTCAAGAGAGCTGAATCTTCAATCTGTATGAAATATTTACCATCTGGCCATTTTATGACGATTTCAATTTAGTTTGTTTTCACCAGCAGAAATCGTATTTTCAATGCACTGCAACATATTGCCGGTGTCTTGGCTGCAACATCAGATATCAGTAACATGGAAGACACCATTAGATATGATCTCAAGGTTGAAACTTGATATGAACTCTTGCCCTGGCAATATATGGTGCAATAACATATTAATAATAAGGCGTGACCTTGGCTGAGCTGATGCAGGTCTCAGAGATGAACAGGGACATAGCTCACGTGGAGGAGATATAGAGAGCAGAGGTTGACCATGCATCAGAGGCTGTCAAGTCAACCACACTCATACTATACTGTTACTATACTGTAGCCCTACCTACTTGCCTGCCTGTCTCCATCTCCCCCTTTACTGAGAGTACCAGATATGTTTTCCTTTCAGCAGCAGTTTCTTTTTATATCTACTGTTCCAATGAATAAATAAACATATTGATTACTTCCCACCGATGTTTAAAGGTTTTTTGGTTGAATGATGAGGCTTATCAACTCATTCATGAAAACCTAAACAGCTATGATGTTAGTGTGTCCAATACTCTCTTCCTCTTGCTCTCTATAAAGGCTTATTTTCTATTATACTTTTGTACAATGTGTTCACATTAAAAATCACGTGTTAGAAATAGTGGAGGGAAAAAACTGTCCTAATTATGTGCATCAGGGGGCATTCAAATTGAACATTTTCAAGAAGCGTGAACTCATCCTTATTCTTTTAAAATGAATACTCATCATAGTCCTTAACTGCATGTACAGTATTTGGCTCTGTTGAGTGTCCCTCTCTTTAATCTTTTCGGTTATTATAATCACAAAGGCCTCTGTTGAGGAAGTTGGAACAGCCTGAGACTTTAAGTAAGCTCCATATTTCCAGGTTGTAAAATATTGACACTATGATTCAAGTGAATCTCTGTTGGCTCTTTAAAACAACAAAGTAGACAATCATATTTGCATGAAAAACCTCCAAGCGCCCCAAAACGTCATATGAAATGAAAAGTAACAAATAAGACACAGTTTCCTCCATGGCAAAAAATATCCTCCTAATTTACGACTTTTCATCATATCTGAAACACAGGCGACTCTGTGTTGCAGTACGCTGTGTGACTGTAGCAAGATGAGGTACTGTAAAAATAAGTCTTCTTCTAAATTGTCCCTCCTCCTCTTCCCTCTGTCCTCTCTTTCATAATCTCATCCCCTGCTGCACACTCCACTCACACGGCTACCATGAATGATGGCTACCATGACAATGCCCCTCACAGAGAAATAACATGGCCATCCAGCCTGGGCAGACGTCAGAAGCAGAGCACTTTTATCAGCTCTGGATGTCTACCAAGAGAAAATCACCAGTAATTGCATTAGCATTTAGCAGAGCTCAAGTTAATACCCAACATAGAATATAGCCATTGTAAAGTGGGGCATTATACTTGTTGATTCAATTGGTGCATGTGCTCATAATTATGGGAAACAGCCAGGAAAGTCAAGGTTGTGCAAGAGAAATTATGTATGAGAGTAGTGGACAATTCCCTTTCCTGTTTCTCTGTGTAAAGACACATGGCAATGAAGTCTAGCCAATGACATTGAACCACAGTTTGAGCTTCTTGGTTCCACAGAGGAAGCAGAACAAATCCAAAGTTTGAGTGGATGCCTTACTGTTAGTGAGACAGGGAAGTGAAATCAATTTGTACTGGTGAGCAAGCTCTGTTATTCAACTGCAATCAAACACTGGGCTCCTGAGTAACACAGCAGTCTAAGGCACTGCATCTCAGGGTAAGAGGTGTCACTACAGTCCCTGGTTTGAATCCAGGCTGTATCACATCCGGCCGTGATTGGGAATTCCATAGGGCGTAGCACAATTGTCCCAGCATTGGCCGGGGTAGGCCGTCATTGTAAATAAGAATTTGTTCTTAACTGACATGCGTAGTTAAATAAAGCTTACACTGTGTTTTCTCGACAAACCATTCCAGGACAAATGTTTGATAAGAGAAAGGCATGACACATAACAACTCTTAAAATGTCTGAGTGGTTTTCATGGGGCCTTCCTTATCAAACATGGCATCAGATCACAAGGAGAGATGGAGACAGACAGAGCTGCTGGTTCACTTGTGACAGCAGATCATCTAATTTCACATGAATGTATTATATCTCAGTATCTTTGCCCGTAGCTGAACTATGTTTTTACCTCTCTGAGGACAACGTGCTGCTAGTGCTCATAGTAGAAAACGGAGTATCTATATCTACACTACGCATCATTATATCATATCCTTCCATCATCACGATGACACCTGCCCCATGGGCTTGTTAGGCACATACTGCAGAATATTAACAATAATGACTGCTGTTTTCAGTACTGATCTAGTTTTAGCATCTCTGCTCTCCTCTCAGAGGAAGCATGCACTTCATTGCCCTGCCCCTTCTCCCGACATTGTTGAAAGATTAAAAAGCACAGTGTTCTCCATCAAAGGTTACGATTTTTGCTATTTCATTTTCGCATCCTGCTCCGCTCTCGTTTTATCTAGTGCAGGTCTATAGCGATCTGCCTGCCTGCTCCAAGACTCTGTGGGATAAAAGGGAAGAGAACAACACATGCTTTTTGTTTATTTATTTATTGTCAGTTTCCCATCCTCCTCCATCCTTGACAAGAGATCAAATATACAAAATGAACAGAAGCGCAACTTTTCTGCTGAATTTGGTGCAATGTTTCTTTGTCCTAATTTATTACTTTGAATAAAGCTTTAGGAAACCAGTACAGAGAATGTCACAACAGATTGAAATTGCTAGTGTGAACTGGCGTGTACTTGACTTGTTGGGAGTAAAATAAAATACCATTAAAAATCCTATTTTCTCTAACCCCTAAACCTAACCTAACCCTAACCCTAACCTTAACCCCCAAAACCCTAAACCTAATGTAAACTTTAACATTAACCCTAACCCTAGCCTTAACCCCCAAAACCCTAAACCTAATGTAAACTTTAACATTAACCCTAACCCTAACCCTAACCTTAACCCCAAAACCTTAAACCTAACCTTTAAGCTTAAAATAGCATTTGAAAAAATTCAGGAGAAGAAAGAAGTACTGACTTTTCTAAGAAGTTATTGTTTTCCTACCTTGTCAGAATATTTGGGTGAATTGTTAGGACATTGATGTCCTTATAAGGTAGGAAAACAAGTACACACACACACACACACACACACACACACACACACACACACACACACACACACACACACACACACACACACACACACACACACACACACACACACACACACACACACACACACACACACACACACACACACACACACACACACACACACACACACACACACACAATTAGAAAACATTTTAATTAAAGGCTGGCCACCAGAGCATATCCTTACAGCCATACTTTTTAATTGATTTAAGTGTCCTCCAAATGCCCATAACCTCCTGTCTATTGTAACATTTAAAGTGACTGGCAGTCATTTCAGTTCAACGCAGATGGGAGGTGACCTTGTAGAGACCTTAGTTTAGGCTGTGATCCAATCCTATCGAACACGCTCTTCTTAGGTGTGCTGTGTGTCTGTGAGAGGAGAACTCATCACTATTCAGGCCCTGGCCCCAGCATCGCACTGCTTGAATAATGATGCTGCTGCTTGGTGTGTTGACTGAGCAGTGTCCTCTGGTGAGGGTGCAGTGGTCCACTGAGCTGTTTTTTATAGTCCTACCAAGAAATATATTGTTAAAGGAAATGTAGTCTGTACATTCTGTGGTACTTTGGCAACTGACTTTACACAGTCATGACACAAGTTGTTAATATGGAAAGCTAGTTGACTAATGGTGCAGTCTACACACCTCTTGCACAGTCTTCAAATTCTTCTGCCTTAAAATTACATCTAAAAGGGATTACATTTGATTTATTTCCTACCGATCTACACAACCTACTCCACATTTTCAAAGTGAAAGAAAAATTATAGACAATTTTCTAAATTATATACACTACCGTTCAAAAGTTTGGGGTCACTTAGAAATGTCCTTAATTTCAATGAAAACATACATGAAATGTGTTGCAAAATGAATAGGAAATATAGTCAAGACGTTGACAAGGTTATAAATAATGATTTTTAATTTAAATAATAATTGTGTCCTTCAAACTTTGCTTTCGTCAAAGAATTCTCCATTTGCAGCAAATACAGCCTTGCAGACCTTTGGCATTCTAGTTGTCAATTTGTTGAGGTAATCTGAAGAGACTTCACCCCATGCTTCCTAAAGCAACTCCCACAAGTTGGATTGGCTTGATGGGCACTTCTTACATACCATACGATCAAGCTGCTCCCACAACACCTCAATAGGGTTGAGATCTGGTGACTGTGCTGGCCACTCCATTATAGACAGAATACCAGTTGACTGCTTCTTCCCTAAATAGTTATTGCATTGTCATTGTCCTGTTGTAGGAGGAAATTGGCTCCAATTAAGCACCGTCCACAGGGTATGGCATGGCGTTGCAAAATGGAGTGATAGCCTTCCTTCTTCAACATCCCTTTTACCCTGTACAAATCTCCCACTTTACCACATCCAATGCACCCCCAGACCATCACATTGCCTCCACCATGCTTGACAGATGGCGTCAAGCACTCCTCCAGCATCTTTAAATGTTTCTGTGTGTCACGAATGTTCTTCTTTGTGATCCGAGCACCTCAAACTTAGATTTGTTTGTTCATCACACTTTTTTCTAATCAGTCCAGTGTCTGCATTATTTTGCCCATCTTAATCTTTTTTTTTTATTGGCCAGTCTGAGATATAGATTTTTAGTTGATATAGTTGCCTCTTCACTGTTGACGTTGAGAATGGTGTTTTGCGGGTACTGTTTAATGAAGCTTCCAGTTGAGGACTTGTGAGGTGTCTGTTTCTCAAACTAGACACTTTAATGTACTTGTCCTCTTGCTCAGTTGTGCACTGGGGCCTCCCACTTCTCTTTCTATTCTGGTTAGTGCCAGTTTGCGCTGTTCTGTGATGGGAGTAGTACACAGCGCTGTATGAGATCTTCAGTTTCTTGGCAATTTCTCGCATGGAATTGCCTTTATTTCTCAGAACAAGAATAGACTGATGAGTTTCAGAAGAAAGTTATTTGTTTCTGGCCATTTTGAGCCTGTAATCGAACCCACAAATACTGATGCTCCAGATACTCAACTTGTCTAAAAAAGGGAAGTTGTATTGCTTCTTTAAGCAGGACAACAGTTTTCAGCTGTTCTAACATAATTGCAAAAGGGTTTTCTAATGATGAATTAGCCTTTTAAAATGATAAACATGGATTAGCTAACACAACGTGCCATTGGAACACAGGAGGGATGGTTGCTGATAATGGGCCTCTGTACGCATATGTAGATATTGCATAAAAAATTTGCCGTTTCCAGCTACAATACCCATTTACAACATTAGCAATGTCTATTTCTGATCAATTTGATGTTATTTTAATGGACAAAAAAATGTGCTTTTCTTTCAAATACAAGGACCTTTCTAAGTGACCCCAAACATTTGAACGTTAGTGTATACTGAACAAAAATATAAACACAACATGTAATGTGTTGATCCAATGTTTCATGAGCTGAAATTAAAGATCCCAGGAATTTTAAATATGCACAAAAATCTTATTTCTTACAAATTCTGTGCACAACTTTGTTTACATCAATTTGGCAGTACATCCAACCGGCCTTACAACCGCAGACCACGTGTAAACACGGCAGCCCAGGAACTCCACATCTGGCTTCTTCACCTACTGGATCGTCTGAGGAGGGGTAGTGCTCAGGAGTATTTCTGTCTGTAATAAAGCCCTTTTGTTGGGAAAAACTCATTCTGTTTGGCTGGGCCTAGACCAAGATTCAGCGTGGTATATTTCCATCCTTTATTATGGAATAGAAAACTTCAAAGAACAAAAATAACAAAACAACAAAACAGCAGACCGTCGCTGGAGACTCTGGACCGCAGACCGTTTCTGGAGGCTCCGGACCGCAGACCGTCGCTGGAGGCTCCGGACCGCCGATCGTCGCTGGAGGTTCCGGACAGCGGACCGTCTCAGGAGGTTCCGGACCGCGGACCGTCTCACGAGGGTTCCGGACCGCGGATCGTCTCAGGAGGTTCCTGACCGCGGACCGTCTCAGGAGGTTCCGGACCGTGGACCGTCTCAGGAGGTTCCGGACCGTGGACCGTCGTAGGAGGTTCCGGACCGTGGACCGTCGTAGGAGGTTCCGGACTGTGGACCGTCTCAGGAGGTTCTGGACTGTGGACCGTCGTAGGAGGTTCTGGACTGTGGACCGTCGTTGGAGGTTCCGGACTGTGGACCGTCGTTGGAGGTTCCGGACTGTGAAACGTTGCCTTAAGCTCTGGACTGGGAACTGTCGCCGGAAGCTCTGGACTGGGAACTGTCGCCGGAAGCTCTGGACTAGGACCTGTCGCCGGAAGCTCTGGACTAGGACCTGTCGCCGGAAGTTCTGGACTGGGTACTGTCGCCGGAAGCTCTGGACTGGGAACTGTCGCCGGAAGCTCTGGACTGGGAACTGTCACCGGAAGCTCTGAATTGGGAACTGTCGCTGGAAGCTCTGGACTGTAGAGGCGCACTGGAGACCTGATGCGTGGGACCGGTACAGGTGGCACCGGGCTGATGACACGCACCTCAGGGTGAGTGCAGGGAGGAGGCACAGGACATACTGGACTGTAGAGGCGCACTGGAGACCTGATGCGTGGGACCGATACAGGTGGCATCGGGCTGATGACACGCACCTCAGGGCGAGTGCGGGGAGGAGGCACAGGACGTACTGGACTGTGGAGGCGCACTGGAGGCCTGATGCGTGGGACCGGTACAGGCTGCACCGGGCTGATGACACGCACCTCAGGGCGAGTGCAAGGAGGAGGCACAGGACGAACTGGACTGTGGAGGCACACTGGAGGCCTGATGCGTGGGACCAGTACAGGTGGCACCGGGCTGATGACATGCACCTCAGGGTGAGTGCGAGGAGGAGGCACAGGACGCACTGGGCCGTGAAGGCGCACAGGAGACACCGTACGTATGGCCGGAGCAGGATATACTAGGCCGTGGAGGCGCACTGGAGGTCTGGAGCATAGAGCTGGCACAACGCATCCTGGCTGGATGCTCACTTTAGCCCGGCAAGTGTGGGGGCGCTGGCACAGGACGCACTGGGCTGTCGCCAGTGCATAGAGCCGGCGCAGGATATCCTGGACCGAAGAGGCGTACTGGAGACCAGGAGCGCTGAGCCGGCACAACTCGTCCTGGCTGGATGCTGACTTTCGCACGGCAAGTGCGAGGAGCTGGCACAGAACGCACCGGGCTGTGGATGCGCACTGGAGACACATTGCGTATCTCCGCAAAACATGGTGCCTGACTGGTCCCACGCTTCTCACGGTGACTGTCTTGCTCCAAACACCAAAACACTCCCCTCAACTATCTCACAATACTCCTCGCTCAGTCTATCCCAATATTCCTCTTCGCTCTCAGACTCGCCCCTCGGCTTCGTTGACCAACTGCTTCTCGGGCTTCCGTCGTGGTCGGAAGGCTTTTGTCTCCTGCCATTATCTCCTCCCAAGTCCAGGATGTCTTCTCCTCCTGGCCACGCTGCTTGGTCCGTTTGTGGTGGGATCTTCTGTCACGTTCGTCATAAGGAGTAGACCAAGATGCAGCGTGGTATGTTTCCATCCTTTATTATGGAATAGAAAACTTCAAAGAACAAAAACAACAAAATGATCAAACGAAACGTGAAGCTATAAAATGCTCACAGGCAACTAAACATAGACAAAATCCCACAATGCACAATGGGAAAATAGCTACCTAAATATGATCCCCAATCAGAGACAACGATAAACAGCTGCCTCTGATTGGGAACCATACTAGGCCAACATAGAAATATAAACACCTAGAAAACCCCCCCTTAAATCACACCCCGACCTAACCAACATAGAGAATAAAAGCTCTCTATGGTCAGGGCGTGACACTGGCT
This sequence comes from Salvelinus fontinalis, assembly GCF_029448725.1. Lineage (NCBI taxonomy): Eukaryota > Metazoa > Chordata > Actinopteri > Salmoniformes > Salmonidae > Salvelinus > Salvelinus fontinalis. Next base: position 11,973,706 of record NC_074669.1, read on the forward strand.
CCCAACTGGCCCGGCCATCTCAGCGCTAGAGGCATCACTACAGACCCTGGTTCGATTCCAGGCTGTATCACAACCGGCCGTGATTGGGAGTCCCATAGGGCGGGACACAATTGGCCCAGCGTCGTCCGGGTTAGGGTTTGGCCGGGGTAGGCCGTCATGGTAAATAAGAATTTGTTCTTAACTGACTTGCCTAGATAAACAAAGGTTAAATAAAAAATGTAAAGTGGGTGGGCCTATGACCTCCCAAGCCCATCCATGGCTACGCCCCTGCCCAGTCATGTAAAATCCATAGACCAGGGCCTAATTAATTAATTTAAATTGACTGATAACCTTCTATGAACTGTAACTCAGTAAAATCTTTGAAATTGTTGCATTTCGCGTTTATATTTTAGTTCAGTATAAAATGAGGATTTATCGATTGCATATGTCTTCACACCCCAGTTAATACTTGGTGGAAGCACCTTGGCAGCCATTACAGCTGTGAATAGTTTTGAATAAGATTCTACCAACCTTGTACAACTTTTAGGGCAAAATACAAGTAAATCCATTGTTTCTGCTCATCAAAACTGCTCATACCAGTGCGGGGAGGTTAAGAAAGTTGAAGTTAATTTACTGCATTTCTATACAATTTAAAAGCTAAAATGCTATTTGGAGAACAGCAAAAACAAGCAAAAATGTATCCAGCCATTATGACATTGGTTGCTGTGGCATCACTCACCTCAGTCGATATACAAACACATAGCCTATTAGCTATACAATTAGCCGCTACACATAAAGTCACATTAATTCAGCACCGAGATTAAAAACGATAAAAATTATTTTATTAACAAAAGGTGAACAAATATGTTTGCTGTACATAACTTTTTGTTGCAGTTTTACAGCTAATTGCCTGCTATTCTATACATTTTGCCATGACTTATGACTTATGCCATGTTAATACGATATCTGAGTGAGAGTGACTAACAAAATCAATGGGGGCCCCCTGGAGGTCAGGGCCCCTGGGCACGTGCTCTGTGTACCTGGTCAGTAATTCGGCCATGAATATTACAAGTTTAGATTGCTGGCTAGACTAACTACACTAATTTACCAATTTAAAATATTTTAACTGACATTGGGTAGTTGAGTGACTGTCAGTGAATGACATATAACAACAGGAAAACTGCTTATTTTTTTTTATTTTTTTATTTCACCTTTATTTAAAAAATCCACTCCAAATCATCCATTCTGTCTGCAACAAGGCCATTAAGTAATACTGCAAGATAACACAGTGTCACGCCCTGGCCTTAGTATTCTTTGTTTTCTTTATGTTTTTTAGTTAGGTCAGGGTGTGACATGGGGAAGGTATGTGTTTTGTAATGTCTAGGGGTGTTGTATGTGTATGGGGCAGAGTAGAGTAATGTTGTCTAGTTATGTCTATGGCTGCCTAGATTGGTTCTCAATCAGAGACAGCTGTCATTCATTGTCTCTGATTGGGAGCCATATTTAAGGCAGCCATAGGCAGTAGGCTTTTGTGGGGTGTTGTCTATGTTGAACGTTTGTTGCTTGTCTGTGCACTTACGTTATTTAGCTTCACGGTCGTTTGTTGTTTTGTTAGTTTGTGTATAGTGTTCGTTTCGGGTTTTTTCTCTCTTCCAAAATAAAGAGATGTATTTTGCACACGCTGTGCCTTGGTCCTCTCTCTCTCACGAAGACGATCGTGACACACAGCAAAGACATTCACTTTTTGGCCTAAATTAAAAACTACAGGTTTGGGTCAAATCCAATACAAAACAGAGTGAAACCCTCTACATTTTCAATTATTGTGGTGACAGCATCATGTTATGGGTATATTTGTCATGGGCAGGAACTGGAGAGTTTGACAGGATCAAAAGAGATATGAAAGGAGAAAAGCCCAGGTAAAAAGTTAAAGGAAAACCCCCCTCATTCTTCTGAAAATCTAACACTGGGATAGAGTTTTATTTTTCAGCTAGACAATTGCACAAATGGTTGTGCCACGGACACACCAGATTTCCAAGAGCTATTGAGTGTTCCTGAGTGGTGTAGTCTCAGTCATGACTTAAATTTGCTTGAAAATCAGAATCAAAGTTTGAATATTGCTGTCTATCAATGATTTCCAAACAAACTTACTGAGCTTGAGCAATTTTGACAAAGACAATGGACATGTTGTCCTAAGAGTTGGTAGAATATTATTCAAAATGATTCACAGCTATAATGGCTGCCAAAGGCAAAGAAACACAATCAAGACTATTTGTTTATTTGTTTTGTTTATTAGGAATATTTTCTATTACTGTAGATCTGTAGGAAAAATCAAACAAATGTTATCCTTTTTAGATTTAATTTCAAGGCAGCAAAATGTGAAGACTTGAAGGGGTGTGTAGACTTTCACTCGGCACTGTACTGTATATGCTTATAGTCAATCAGCTGATCCAAACAATCGTTTGTATCATGACAATGTCGTTCAGTACAATAAGCTAACATCAGCTGTCATTACTGCTTAAGTGGTATAATAGTGTTATGTTACAGTACTATATTTTGCAAATATCTATCAGATTGAATGAACTGGAAAATGTGTGCTGCATTTGGGAAAGGAGGTACTGAGTCAGTTGCACACTGAATGCATTCAAGTAAAATGTGCCTTCTGCATCCAACCCAACACCCTTAATCGACATCCACAGCACCCGGGGAGCAGTCGATGTGGAGGTTAACTGCTCAAGGACAGATTATTCCACCTTAAGGTTTGGGGATTTGAAGAAGCAACATTTCAGTTACTGTCCCAACGCACTAACGGCTAGATTAACTGCCACCTCCAGGCAAATGACAGGGGAAAAGCATCACCACCATCAGGAGATGATATAGTTTGACCCAGGACACGTAGTCTTCTGTTTATTGTTGACATTTCAAAATAGCCTGTCCTTAGAATTCTATAATTACGGATTTTGGAAAGTGGTAAATCATGTTGTGCTATCCATATAGGGAGGAGGTCAGAGACCTGACCGTGTGGTGCAAGGACAACAACCTCTCCCTCATTGTGATCAAGACAAAGGAGATGATTGTGGACTACAGGAAAAGGAGGACTGTAACGACTGTCATATTCGTCCTCCTCGGATGAGGAGAAGGCGTAAGGGTCGGACCAAAACGCAGCGTTGTATGATGACATACTGATTTATTTAAATAAAGACGAAACACGAAGAACACTTGAATTGATTACAAAATAACAAACGACGTAGACTGACCTGAACATAAGAACTTACATAAACACGAAGAACGCATGAAACAGGAACAGACTACCCAAACGAACGAACAAACGAAACAGTCCCGTGTGGTAGACACAGACACAGGAACACAATCACCCACCAACAAACAGTGAGAACAGCCTACCTTAATATGGTTCTCAATCAGAGGAAACGTCAAACACCTGCCTCTAATTGAGAACCATATCAGGTAACACATTTAACCCAACCTAGAAACACATAACGTAGAATGCCCACCCCAACTCACGCCCTGACCAACTAAACACATATAAAAACAAGGAAAACAGGTCAGGAACGTGACGGAACCCCCCCCCCCCCTCAAGGTGCGAACTCCGAGCGCACCACCTAAAGTCTAGGGGAGGGTCTGGGTGGGCATCTGTCCACGGTGGCGGCTCCGGCTCCGGACGTGGTCCCCACCCCACCATAGTCAAACCCCGCTTCTGTATCTTCCTCCAAATGGCCACCCTCCAAATTAACCCCACTGGATTAAGAGGCAACACCGGAATGAGGGGCAACACCGGAATGAGGGGCAACACCGGAATGAGGGGCAACACCGGAATGAGGGGCAGCTCCGGACTGAGGGGCAGCTCCGGACTGAGGGGCTCTGGCTGCTCATGGCTGGCTGACGGCTCTGGCTGCTCATGGCTGGCTGACGGCTCTGGCTGCTCATGGCTGGCTGACGGCTCTGGCTGCTCATGGCTGGCTGACGGCTCTGGCTGCTCATGGCTGGCTGACGGCTCTGGCTGCTCATGGCTGGCTGACGGCTCTGGCTGCTCATGGCTGGCTGACGGCTCTGGCTGCTCATGGCTGGCTGACGGCTCTGGCTGCTCATGGCTGGCTGACGGCTCTGGCTGCTCATGGCTGGCTGACGGCTCTGGCTGCTCATGGCTGGCTGACGGCTCTGGTTGCTCATGGCTGGCTGACGGCTCTGGCTGCTCATGTCTGGCGGAAGGCTCTGGCGGCTCCTGTCTGGCGGAAGGCTCTAGCGGCTCCTGTCTGGCCGACGGATCTAGCGGCTCCTGTCTGGCAGACGGCTCTGAAGGCTCAGGACACACGGGCGGCTTTGAAGGCTCAGTACAGACGGGCGGCTTTGAAGGCTCAGTACAGACGGGCGGCTTTGAAGGCTCAGGACAGACGGGCAGTTCAGGCGGCGCTTGGCAGACGGACAGCTCAGACGGCGTTGGGCAGACGGGCAGTTCAGGCGCCGTGGGCAGACGGGCAGTTCAGGCGCCGCTGGGCAGACGGCAGACTCTGGCCGGCTGAGGCGCACTGTAGGCCTGGTGCGTGGTGCCGGAACTGGAGGTACCGGGCTAAGGACACGCACCTTCAGGCTAGTGCGGAGAGCAGCAACAGGACGCACAGGACTCTGGAGACGCACAGGAGGCTTGGTGCGTGGTGTAGGCACTGGTGGTAATGGGCTGGAGACACGCACCATAGGGCTAGTGCGTGGAGGAGGAACAGGGCTCTGGAGACGCACAGGAAGCCTGGTGCTTGGTGTAGGCACCGGTGGTACTGGGCTGGGGCGGGGAGGTGGCGCCGGATATACCGGACCATGCAGGCGTACTGGCTCCCTTGAGCACTGAGCCTGCCCAACCTTACCTGGTTGTATGCTCCCCGTAGCCCGACCAGTGCGGGGAGGTGGAATAACCCGCACTGGGCTATGTAGGCGAACCGGGGACACCATGCGTAAGGCTGGTGCCATGTATGCCGGCCCGAGGAGACGCACTGGTGGCCAGATGCGTTGGGCCGGCTTCATGACATCCGGCTCAATACTCAATCTAGCCCTGCCAGTGCGGGGAGGTGGAATAACCCGCACCGGGCTATGCACACGTACAGGAGACACCGTGCGCAGGTCTCCTACCTGACTTCGCCACACTACCCTTTAGCCCCCCCCCCCCCCCCCCCCAAGACATTTTTGGGCTTGACTAACAGGCTTCCTACCGCGTCGTCGTGCTGCCTCCATTCGCCGGTATCCCTCCTCACACTGCGCCAGAGAATCCCAGGCGGGCTCCGGCACTCTCCTTGGGTCGATCGCCCACCTGTCGATTTCCTCCCACGTAGTGTAGCCCAGATCCTTCTCCTGCTTCCGGGCTAGCTCCTCAAAATACCGCCCCTCTGCTTTCGCTGCCTCCAGCTCAGCTTTGGGGCGGCGATATGTTCCTGTGTCTGTCTCTACCACACGGGACTGTTTCGTGTTTTCGTTCGTTTGTGTAGTCTGTACCTGTTCGTGCGTTCTTCGTGTATATGTAAGTTCTCAAGTTCAGGTCTGTCTACGTCGTTTGTTGTTTTGTAGTTTGTTTAAGAGTTTTACCGTCTTCGTCTGTCTGTAAATAAATTCATTATGTCGTCATTCAACGCTGCGTTTGGGTCCGACCCTTACTCCTCCTCCTCATCCGAGGAGGAGGCATTAGACAGCCGTTACAAGGACTGAGCACAGCCCCATTCTCATCGACGAGGCTGCAGTGGAACAGGTTGAGAGCTTCAAGTTCCTTGGCATCCACATCACCAACAAACTAACATGGTCCAAGCACACCAAGACAGTCGTGAAGAGGGCATGACAAAACCTATTCCCCCTCAGGAGCCTGAAAAGATTTGGCATGGGTTCTCAGATCCTCAAAGAGTTCTACAGCTGCACCATCGAGAGCATCCTGACTGGTTGCATCACTGCCTGGTATGGCAACTGCTCAGCCTCCGACCGCAAGGCACTACAGAGCTTACTGGATATGGCCCATTACATCACTAGGGCCAAGCTTCCTGCCGTCCAGGACCTCAATACCAGGAGGTGTCAGAGGAAGGCCCTAGAAATTGTCAAAGACTCCAGCCACCTTAGTCATAGACTGTTCTCTCTGCTACCGCATGGCAAGCGGTACCGGGGCGCCAAGTCTAGGTACAAGAGGCTTCTAAACAGCTTCTACCCACAAGCCATAAGACTCCTGAACATCTAATCAAATGGCTACCCAGACTATTTACATTATCCCCCCCTTCTAAGATGCTGCTACTCTACCTACATGTACATATTACCTCAATTACCTCAACTAACCGGTGCCCCCACATATTGACTCTGTACCGGCACCCCGGTATATAGCCTCGCTATTGTTATCTTACTGCTGCTCTGTAATTATTTGTTACTTTTATTTCTTACTTTTTTTTGTATTTTCTTAAAACTGCATTGTTGGTTAAGGGCTTATAAGCATTTCACTGTAAGGTCTACACCTGTCGTATTCGGCGCATGTAACAAATACAATTTGATTTGATGAGTCTACATTTCAGATTTTTGGTTCCAACTGCTGTATCTTTGTGAGAAGCAGAGTAGGTGAACGGATGATCCACGCATGTGTGAATCTCACCGTGAAGCATGGAGGAGGAGGTGTGATGGTGTGGGGGTGCTTTGCTGGTGACACTGTCAGGGATTTATTTAGAATTCAAGGCACACTTAACCAGCATGGCTAACACAGCATTCTGCAGCAATACGCCATCCCATCTGTGTTTGCGCTTAGAGGGACTATAATTTGTTCTTCAACAGGACAATGACCCAACACACCTCCAGGCTGTGTAAGGGCTATTTGACCAAGAAGGAGAGTGATGGAGTGCTGCATCAGATGACCTGGCCTTCACAATCACCCGACCTAAACCTAATTGAATTGGTTTGGGATAAGTTGGACCGCAGAGTGAATGAAAAGCAGCCAACTAGTGCTCAGTAAATGTGGGAACTCCTTCAAAGCATTCCAGGTGAAGCTGGTTGAGAGAATGAGTGTGCAAAGCTGTCATCAAGGCAAAGGGTGTCTACTTATGTTTTGATTTGTTTAACACTTTTTTGGTTAATGTGGTAAATTCAATTAATTGGACATGATTTGGAAAGTCATGCACCTGTCTATATAAGGTTCAACAGTTGACAGTGCATGTCAGAGCAAAAACCAAGTCATTAGGTTGAAGGAATTGTCCGTAGAGTTCCGAGACAGGATTGTGCCGAAGCACAGATCTGGGGAAGGATACAAACTGAGCAATCGGGGGAGAAGGGCCTTGGTCAGGGAGGTGAGCAAGAACCCGATAGTCACACTGACAGAGCTCCAGAGTTCCTCTGTGGAGATGGGAGAAACTTCCAGAAGGACAACCATCTCTGCAGCACTCCACCAATCAGGCATTTATGGTAGAGTGGCCAGACGGAAGCCACTTCTCAGTAAAAGGCACATGCCAGCCCACTTGGAGTTTGTCAAAAGGCGCCTAAAGGACTCTCAGACCATGAGAAACAATCTTTTCTGGTCTGATGAAACCAAGATTGGACTCTTTAGCCTGAATGCCATGTATTACTTTTGGAGGAAACCTGGCACCATCCCTACGGTGAAGCATTGTGGTGGCAGCATCATGCTGTGGGGACGTTTTTCAGCAGCAGGGACTGGGAGCCTAGTCAGGATCGTGGGAAGAATGAACGGAGAAAAGTACAGAGAGACCCTTGATGAAAACCTGCTCCAGAGCGCTCAGGATCTCAGACTGGGGGCGAAGGTTCACCTTCCAATAGGACAATGACCCTAAGCCCACAGCCAAGACAACGAAGGAGTGGCTTCGGGACAAGTCTCCGAATGTCCTTGAGTGGGCCAGCCAGAGCCCGGACTTGAACCCGATCAAACATCTCTGGAGAGACCTGAAAATAGCTGTGCAGCAACGCTCCCCTTCCAACCTGACAGAGCTTGAGAGGATCTGGAGAGAAGAATGAGAGAAACTCTCCAAATACAAGTGTGCCAATCTTGTTGCGTCATACCCAAGAAGAAGCGAGGCTGTAATCACTGCCAAAGGTGCTTCAACAAAGTACTGAGTAAAGGTTCTGAATACTTACAGTTACAGTTGAAGTCGGAAGTTTACATACACCTTAGCCAAATACATTTAAACTCAGTTTTTCACAATTCCTGACAATTAATCCAAGTAAAAAGTCCCTGTCTTAGGTCAGTTAGGATCACCACTTTATTTCTAAGAATGTGAAATGTCAGAATATTAGTAGAGAAAATGATTTATTTCAGCTTTCATTTCTTTCATCATACTCCCAGTGGTTCTCACTTCCAAATTCTTTGTTAGTTTCTAATTGTACATTTTATGCTCCCTGCATATAAAAACAAAGAAGACTTCTGGAAAGGCCCGAATGCAAGATCATAATTTTGATAACTCACATGGTGAGCCTACTGTAGCCTACTAGTGGCAGGGGACTTTAATGCAGGGAAACTTAAGTCTGTTTTACCTCATTTCTACCAGCATGTCACATGTACAACCAGAGGAAAAAAAACTCCACCTTTACTCCACACACAGAGATGCATATTAAGCTCTGGCTCGCCCTCCATTTGGTAAATCTGACCATATTTCGATCTTCCTGATTCCTGCTTACAAGCACAAACTAAAACAGGAAGTACCGGTGACTCTTTCAATACAGAAGTGGTCAGATGACATATATGCTAAGCTACAGGACTGTTTTGCTAGCACAGACTGGAATATGTTCCAGGATTCATCCGATGGCATTGAGGAGTATACCACATCAGTCACCGGCTTCATCAATAAGTGCATTGATGACGTCGTCCACACAGTGACCATACGTACATACCCCAACCAGAAGCTATTGAATACAGGCATCATCTGCACTGACTTAAAGGCTAGAGCTGCCGCTTTCAAGGAAGCGGGACACTATCCCGGACACTTATAATAAATCCCGCTATGCCCTCAGACTAACCCTCAAACAGGCAAAGCGTCAATACAGGACTACGATTGAATCCTACAACACCGGCTCTGACGCTCGTCGGATGTGGCAGAGCTTGAAAAATATTACTACAAAAGGAGACCCAGCCGCGAGCTTCCCAGTGATGCGAGCCTACCAGACGAGCAAAATGATTTTATGCTCGCTTCAAGGCAAGCAACACAGAAGCATGTATGAGAGTATCAGCTTTACTGGATAACTGTGTGACCACGCTCTCTGTAGCCGATGTGAGCAAGACCTTTAAACAGGTCAACATTCATAAAGCCGCGGGGCCAGATGGATTTCCAGGACGTGTACTCAAAGAATGCTTGGACCAACAGCCAAGTGTCTTCACTGACATTTTCAACCTCTCCCTGACTGAGTCTGTAATATCTACATGTTTCAAACAGACCACCAAAGTCCCTGTAACCAAGAAAGCGAAGGTAACCTGCCTAAATAATTACCGCCCCGTAGCACTTACATCGGTAGCCATGAAGGTCTTTGAAAGGCTGTTCATGGCTCACATCAACACCATTATGCCCGGAAACCCTAGAACGACTCCAATTCGCATACCGCCCCAAAAGATCCACATATGATGCAATCTCAATCGCACTCCACACTGCCTTTTCCCACCTGGACAAAAGGAACACCTACGTGAGAATGCTGTTCATTGACTGCAGCTCAGCGTTCAACACCATAGTGCCCAGACAGCTCATCACTAAGCTAAGGACCCTGGGACTAAACACCTCTCTCTGCAATTGGATCCTGGACTTCCTGACAGGCTGCCCCCAGGTGATAAGGGTAGGCAACAACACATCTGCCACACTGATCCTCAACACTGGGGGCCCCTCAGGGGTGTGTGCTTAGTCCCCTCCTGTACTCCCTTCCTGTACTCCCTGTTCACCATCGACTGCGTGGCCAAGCACAACTCCAACAGCATCATTAAGTTTGCTGACCACACAACAGTGGTAGGCCTGATCACCAACAACGATGAGACAGCCTATAGGGAGGAGGTCAGAGACCTGGCAAACTCTTCCTCAACATGTCCACATCCCCAAAACATGGTCCACATGGTCCAAACACACCAAGACAGTCATGAAGAGGGCACGACAATGCTTTTTCCATCTCAGGAGACGGAAAATATTTGATATTGGTCCTCAGATCCTCAAAAAGTTATGCGGCTGCACCATTTAGAGCATCCTGACTGGTTGCATCACCGTCTGGTATGGCAACTGTTGGGCCTCTGACCGCAAGAGGCTGCCATTCAGGACCTCTATACCAGGCGGTGTCAGAAGAAGGCCATAAAATTGCCAAAGACTCCAGCCACCCTAGTCATAGATTGTTCTCTCTGCTACAGCATGGCAAATTGATCATCTAATTGATCATTAGAAAACCCTTTTGCAATTATGTTAGCACAGCTGAAAACTGTTGTCCTTTTTAAGAAGCAATAAAACTGGCCTTCTTTAGACTAGTTGAGTATCTGGAGCATCAGCATTTGTGGGTTCGATTACAGGCTCAAAATGTCCAGAAACAAATAATTTTCTTCTGAAACTCGTCAGTCTATTCTTGTTCTGAGAAGGAAGGCTATTCCATGCGAGAAATTGTCAATAAACTGAAGATCTCATACAACGCTGTGGACTACTCCCTTCACACAACAGTGCAAACTGGCTCTATAAAAATGTATTTAATTTGGTAATGTTTTCTTGGGGTGTTCTAAGTTACCAAGTTATATGCGTTTCTGACATTGAGAAATAGCTTCTAGATGCCCTTTAAGATCATATAAGTAAATGGTAGGCCCAGGCTCCTGAGTTGCGGAGCAGTCTAAGACACTGCATCTCTGTGGAAGAGGCGTCACTACAGTCCCCGATTCAAATCCAGGCTGTTTCACATCCGGCCGCGATTGGGAGTCCCATAGGGCGGCGCACAATTGGCCCAGGTTTGGCCGAGGTAGACCGTCGTTGTAAATAAGAATTTGTTCTTAACTGACTTGCCTAGTTAAATAAAGGTTATATTTAAAGAAAGAAAAGAAAGAAAAAGAAAAAAAAATGTAATTCCACAGTAAGGAACAAGTTGTTCTAAATGGTCAGATGGGAAAGCATGTGAGCCCTTTGGAAATACCTGGATTTCTGCGTAAATTGGTCACAAAACTTGATCTGATCTTCATCTAGGTCACAACAATAGACAAACACAGTCTGCTTAAACTAATAACACACAATCCATGATACGTTTTCATGTCATTTTTGAACACACCGTGTAAACATTCACAGCGCAGGGTGGAAAAAGTATGTGAACCCTTGGATTTAAGAACTGGTTGACTCTCCTTCTGCAGCAATAACCTCAACCAAACGTTTTCTGTAGTTACGGATCAGTCCAGCACAACGGTCAGGAGGAATTTCAGACCATTCCTCTTTACAACACTGTTTCAGTTCATCAATATTCTTGGGATGTCTGGTGTGAACTGCTCGAGGTCAGGCCACAGCATCTCAATCGGGTTGAGGTTAGGACTCTGACTGGGCCACTCCAGAAGGCGTATTTTCTTCTGTTGAAGCCATTCTGTTGTTGATTTACTTCTGTGTTTTCGGTAATTGCCCTGTTACATCACCCAACTTTTGTTGAGCTTCAATTGGCGGACAGAGAGCCTTACATTCTCCTACAAAATGTCTTGATAAACTTAGGAATACATTTTTCCATCGATGACAGCAAGCTGTCCAGGCCCTGAGGCAGCAAAGCAGCTCCAAACCATGATACTCCCTCCACCATACTTTACAGTTGGGATGAGGTTTTAATATTGGTGTCACGGCCGTCGTAAGAAGTAGACCAAAGTGCAGCGTGGTAAGCGTACATATTCCTTTTATTTAGGATGGCGCCGACAAAAACAATAAACAATAAAAAAACAACCGTGAAGCTTAAGGCTATGTGCCACAAACAAAGTTAACTTCCCACACTGAAAGGAGGGAAAAGGGCTACCTAAGTATGGTTCCCAATCAGAGACAATGATAGACAGCTGTCCCTGATTGAGAACCATACCCGGCCAAAACATAGAAATACAAAATCATAGAAAACAAAAACATAGAATGCACACCCCAAATCACACCCTGACCAAACCAAATAGAGACATAAAAAGGCTCTCTAAGGTCAGGGCGTGACAATTGGTATGCTGTGCCTTTTTTTCTCCACACATAGTGTTGTGTGTTCCTTACAAACAACTCAACTGCAGTTTTATCTGTCCACAGAATATTTTGATAGTAGCACTGTGGAAAATCCAGGTGCACTTTTGCAAAATTCAGATGGGCAGCAATGTTTTTTGGACAGCAGTGGCTTCTTCCGTGGTGTCCTCCCATGAACATCATTCTTGTTTAGTGTTTTACGTATCGTGGACTCGTCAACAGAGATGTTTAGCATGTTCCAGAGATTTCGGTACAGAGTCAATGTGTGGGGACACCAGTTAGTCGAAGTAATTGATGTGATATGTACATGTAGGTAGAGTTATTAAGTGACTGTGATGTTCAGAAGTCTTATGGTTTGGGGGTACAAGCTGTTTAGAAGCCTCTTGGACCTAGACTTTGTGCTCCGGTACCGCTTGCCATGGGGTAGCAGAGAGTACAGTCTATGACTAAGGTGGCTGGAGTCTTTGACCATTTTTAGGGCCTTCCTCTGACACCGCCTGGTATAGAGGTCCTGGATGGCAGGAAGCTTGGCCCTAGTGATGTACTGGGCTGTACGCATTACCCTCTGTAGTACCTTGCGGTCGGAGGCCGAGCAGTTGCCATATACCAGGCAGTGATGCAATCAGACCAAAGGACAGATTTTCATCAGTCTAATGTCCATTGCTCGTGTTTTTTGGCCCAAGCAAGTCTCTTCTTATTATTTGTGTCCTTTAATAGTGGTTTCTTTGCAGCAATTCGACCATGAAGTCCTGATTCACGCAGTCTCCTCTGAACAGTTGATGTTGAGATGTGTCTGTTACTTGAAATCTGTGTAGTATTTATTTGGGCTGCAATTTCTGAGGCTGGTAATTCTAATGAACTTCTAATGAACTAACTCGGGGTCTTCCTTTCCTGTGGCGGTCCTCATGAGAGCCAGTTTCATCATAGCACTTGATGGTTTTTGCGACTTCACTTGAAGAAACTTTCAAAGTTCTTGAAATGTTCCTGATTGACTGACCTTCATGTCTTAAAGTAATGATGGACAGTTGTTTCTCTTTGCTTATTTGAGCTGTTCTTGCCATAATATAGACTTGGTCTTTTACCAAATAGGCCTATCTTCTGTATACCACCCCTACCTTGTCACAATGCAACTGATTTGCTCAAACGCATTAAGAAGGAAAGAAATTCCACAAATTAACTTTTAACAAGACACACCTGTTAATTGAAATGCATTCCAGGTGACTACCTCATGAAGCTGGTTGAGAGAATTCCAAGAGTGTGCAAAGCTGTCATCAAGGAAAAGGGTGGCTACTTTGAAGAATCTCAAATATTAAATATATTTTGATTTGTTTAACACTTTTTTGTTACTACATGTAACGGATGTGAAATGGCTAGCTAGTTAGCGGGTACGCGCTAGTAGCATTTCAATCAGTTACGTCACTTGCTCTGAGACTTAAGTAGTGTTGCCCCTTGCTTTGCAAGGGCCGTGGCCTTTGTGGAGCGATGGGTAACGACCGTGCTTCGTGGGCAACCGTTGTTGATGTGTGCAGAGGGTCCCTGGTTCGCGCCCGTGTCGGGGCGAGGGGACGGTGTAAAGTTATATTGTTACATTGATGCTGTTGACCCGGATCACTGGTTGCTGCGGAAAAGGAGGAGGTTGAAAGGGGGGTGAGTGTAACGGATGTGAAATGGCTAGCTAGTTAGCGGGTACGCGCTAGTAGCATTTCAATCAGTTACGTCACTTGCTCTGAGACTTAAGTAGTGTTGCCCCTTGCTTTGCAAGGGCCGTGGCCTTTGTGGAGCGATGGGTAACGATGCTTCGTGGGCGACCGTCGTTGATGTGTGCAGAGGGTCCCTGGTTCGCGCCCGTGTCGGGGCGAGGGGACGGTTTAAAGTTATACTGTTACATACATCCATATGTGTTATTTCATATTGTTTATGTCTTCCCTATTATTCTACAATGTAGAAAATAGTCAAAATAAAGATAATTAGTAGGTGTGTCCAAACCTTTGTCTGGTACTGTATGTAAAGACGGTATTTCTGTTTTTAAGTTGTAATAAATGTGCAAAAATTTCTAAAAAACAGTTTTGGATTTGTCATCATGGGGTGTTGTGTGTAGGTTGAGGAGGAAAAACATGAATTTAATTCATTTTAGAATTTTTATGTAATGGAACAAAATGTAAAAAAGTCAAGGGGTCTGAATACTTTCCGAAAGCAATGTACAGCACAAACTACATAAATATCTGATAGGGTCCATTATCTGCTACCTGCGCTTTAAAATGGATACTTCGGGATTCTGGTAATGAAGACCTTCATCTATTTCCCTGGAGTCAGATGAACTTGTGGATATCATTTTTATGTCTCGGCATCCAGTATGATGGAAGTTAGAGTTAGTTTTGCCAGTGTTAGCACATTGACTGGACGTCTATGGAAATGCTAGCTGTTACCATAGACGTCCAGTCATTGTGCTAATGCAACTTCCTTCAAACTGCTTGGTATCCATTAGTTCATCTGACTCTGGGGAAGTTGATACATGGCTTCATCGCCAAAATCCCAAAGCATTCCTTTAATGTTTTATTTAAGAATAAAATAATTTGCCTAATTAGGCCTAAACGTTAGCCAAACTATGAATTAATTCCATTCCAGTCACTGCAGAATTCTGCTTCAGGTTTTAGTATCGCCTTGTTTTCTGTCCCTGTGGGTGACAGAGGGAGCAGTAGCCTACTGAAGATGCTGTATTCCACCGATAGTAGAGAAACAGAGCCTACCTTGACAAAGCTCCTGAGGGGTAAACCACAGAAAAAAATTAGGCTACATATTTTTAATAAACCGATTAATGGGATTTTCCTTCCCGCAGAATCCTGAAGCTGGAGCATACTGGAAAGGGGGCACATTCCAAACTGATGAACAGCCTTTTCTTTCAGTGAGACCCGAAGTAAAAAGACGCAGCAATGACATTCTACTGGTAAGAGCACCAGCCGTGCGCAGCTACATCGAGCACAAAATAACTATTGTGGGGATAGATGATTGATAACGCAACTGCCATAGCGCAGGCCGGGAGACGGAAACATATGTAATTGTCTTATTGTACAGCTGGTTCAGTGCCACTGGGTACTGCATGGATTCTTATTGCAATCAGTCCTTCTACATCAGCCACTTCTACCAGCAATTACAAATTACTTTGATTCCGGACGGCTTGCCGAGGAGGAATATTGCTGCAGAGCTATAGGGGAATGCCATGTGTCGTGGCGCGACATAAGAAGCGCTTTGTGGTGTGTTTTCCACCGGGGACAGGTGGTGTTGGGTGGTAGCGGGGGTATATGAAAACACAACCCGGAGACAGTTGTCTTAAGGATGTCACGCTGCCGTACAGGATACATTTTTTTGCCAGAGACAGATGCGACAGAGAGGAGTAGGCTAGTAGTTTACAAATTAGGTTAGGACTAGGTTTGACGAAAACATCGGATCTCTCCTCTTCTTACATACTGAATATTAATCCAGGGGAAATCAGACTGTAGAGAGAGGCAAGAACCTTGTAACCGCCGCGTTCCGGGCGCACCCTTTACGCGACAATAAGCGGTAAGTGAACGGAGCTGTCCAACGTTGGGGTCTGGTGTTTGAGGGTGGTGGTGCGCGCTGTGGGACATTGCCTCCAGTCGCGCCATGCCGATGCTTTGGGTACAATGGTGTTCCCAATATAATCAAATGTGATGATTTGTTATGGGTTTGAAAATGTCTCAAACGAATGTAGGGAACTTACTTGAAATTGGCCTCGGTATTTTCCCTCGGAGGGAGAGTTCCACAGTTATCACAATGACACATATTATTGCGACATAAATATAAAATGTTGTTCAATTGCCTAATGTTAGGCTACCTATATTTTCCATCATTGTGTAGTTAGTTTCTCGATTTCATACTGCGTAGCTCCATGTCCAAACCACATGAAGATTTCATGTCTTTTACAGACAGCGGGATTTATTATTTGTTGACTATAAAAAAGTATGCTATGTTTATTCCTTCCCTATTTATAGAGAAGTAATAGACACTGACGTGTTTACTATTTTCTAAAAGAATAGGCTATTTATTTATTACTGTGCAATATCAGGCTATGATATATTTAGCCAATTAGCCTACTATTCCAATGCATTAAACCATATTATTATTATTATTTGTTATTATTATTATTATTATTGACTAAATATAATTTAAAATGTTCTTAAAATGCACAGAAATTACTCCTATTACTCTTCTCTCACATGAAGAGTTCAGTAGCTATGTGAGGGAAGCAGCCCTCTCTGGGTTTGGTGTGTGTGTCTGGTGTGTGTCCAGTGGCACTGCTGGTTGTTGTGCATGCTGATCTGTGATCCTGCCCAATGGCCCCCAGGTGTCCTTACACCTGTCCTCCCCTCGGGCTCCTCTCTCTCCCTTTCCTCTATCCCTCTATTTCTGAAGCAGCTGCTGCCTTTACAGTACACTGAGTTAGTGTCAAAATCAAATTAGCGTTTTTATGTGAGGGCTAACTTTGAATTGCTGGCACTGAGCGCCCTAAAGTTTCTTATTTCGGGAGAAAGCTGCACGTTTTTATTGTGCTCCCTGTTTCAAATTCAAATTGCCTTTGAACTGCCTTTTGTTGGGAGCCGGGGTTTGTGGCCTGGAAAGGGAGACAAGTAAGTGAAGTCCCCAAGGGTCAGAGCATTCCAATAATGAGCCCAAGTGTGAGAGAGGAGAGTGGAAGAGAAAAGGGGGCTAGGGAGAGGAGACAGTTCTGTTCAGCCAGCGAAAAGCTAAGATATAACCAAGGGAATAGCACAAGCCCTCCCCTCACTCACATGTGTCAATCAGGCTCTAAGGACAAGGGGCTCTTTAAAATCCCCTGAAAGGCCTCTCTTTCTCCCTGGGCTCGGCCACAGGTTGCAGACTTCACCTATACTCAAATGAACTCTCCTGGTTCCCAGATGCTGGGCTATTGTCCTACAGTTCCAACATCATGCCATTGTTTTCTTTGCCTATGTGTAGAGAGTGAGAGGGAGAGAGAGAAAGAGAAATTGAGAAAATAGAATGGAATAGAGAGAGTAAGAATGGGAGAAAATGGAAGAAGAGAGAGAGGGGAGGGCTACTGGCTTAGTGGGTGACTGTGCTGTGTGTTCTCATGGCTAAGGAGTTCCTCTACTACACCGTTCTCCCTGCTAATGCCTCCGACCTCCTTCTACACTCATCATCCCACTAGCACTGAATACACAAGAACTATCATAAGGAATAAATTAGGTGAGAAGAACAGAGGGAAACGCTAAATAAATAAACGCTGTGATCTCCTCATTGTACTTTAAGAGCTGAAGAGGATGGATTAAGAAAATAGGCCCCTACCAGAAGGCTTATGGTTACTTTATACATGCTGCTCCAAGTTGGAGCTGATGTTTTTTTTTTGTGCATTGCTTTCCTATTGTCCAGTATTCCTCACAGCTTAGCAAACCGCCCAGTGAAGCTCAGCGAATCCCCAGCAAGCAGAGCACAGTGATTTATTATAAAGTTACTTAATTTGGATAGATCCACAACTTCCCACCCTGCACTCTGGGCTAAAGACCCCTGCTGCTCTCATTGTGGAATTCTTCATTCTCAACTAATTTGTAGGATCTGTCTGAGTACTGTGTTTGAGAGAGAGAGAAAGAGAGAGAGATAGAGAGAGAGAGAGGGAGAGAGAGAGAGAGAGAGTTTTCCTGTCATAGTGTGTGTTTGTGTGTATTTGTGTCTGTGCGCCTAAATGTGTGTGTTTGTCTCTCTACCACAGTGTGTGTGTGTGTGATTCAGTGCTGTCCAGGATTTGTTGAATGGATGCCCTGTTACTATCCTCTCCACTCTCTAACAGCCGCGCAGGCCAGCGCCCCTCAGAGCAAGTGTTGAGCCCACTGTGCTAAAATAGCAGGTGCCCCTGTCCTGTCGCAGGGGGTCTCAATCCTGTCCCCGCCACCCCCTCCTGGGGGTTATGTTACCTGGTCAGGGTAGCCCGATCACAGGCTCATATGTGAGAGAGCTGGTGACATCTCTACCACCCCTGACTATTGAGCTGCCTGCCTTGGGGCACCAAGGCTAACCTGCTCTGCCAGCCCTCCCCTCCCGCTGGACCTTGATGTCAGGCCCTCCCAAGCAGTGTGGCCTCTCTTTGGGCTGCCAGGAGAAGGACACTGCCCACTGGGACTCTGAATTGAACAAATTTACCGTAGCAATGTTTCCACTTAGCACGTGGCGTTAGGAGAAAGGGAAGGTGAATGAGAGGCTTGGTCAGTGTCAGTCCGTGCTGCAGAGTGAGGAGTGGACAGACGGGGCTCCTGTGTGCTCCTTTGCAGGAATAAGCAGTGCCTTGTATTTTATCCATTTCACCTCACCATTTAGGCACGGCGCCCAGCAGCCATCCGCTGCTACCGCTGTTTATGTTTGCCCAAGGCCACTACTGGGATTGCTATGGCAGCAGATAAACAGGTTAGCTGGTGACCCCTGGGGCCTCCATTCCCAGGCTCCAATGGGCTTGCAGTGTAGCGGTTACCGCTCACCTGCGGCGAGGTGCGGCTGGAGCTGGCCAGAGGTCCCCAAGCCACTAATCCCTCCTGTTGTTTAATCACACTCTCCCTCTCCCTCATCATCTGCACTTTCCATTTTATTTCCCCTCTCTCCTTTCCTCCCATATGGTTCCGATCATATATATCTCTAGTACGCACATTTTTTCACACTCAAGGTTTTCTCTATATAGTTGTATGTGAGTTTGGGTACCCTAGACACTGAAGACTGCAGAATAAATAACCAACCCCTGGGTAATATGTTGTCTCGTGAGTTTTGAACTATGGCACAAAAATTCTACAAAATGTCAATGTGTGTGTTATTGTTCTTTACCGCCCCATCTATCATCAGGCTGGTAAGGCCACTGGCTATAGCAGAATAGAATGTAAAATAGATCCGGAGAAAATAATGTACGAAAAAAGTATGAAAATGTACGCACTCACTACTGTAAGTCGCTCTGGATAAGAGCTTCTGCTAAATTACTAAAATGTAAATTATAAACTGGGTGGGTTGATTGCCTGGGTGGGTTGATTAGGTTGATTGGCTGACAGGCATCTTATATCAGACCGTATACCACGGGTATGACAAAACATTTATTTTTACTGCTCTAATTATGTTGGTAACCAGTTTATAATAGCAATAAGGCACCTCGGGGGTTTGTGATATGTGGACAATATACCACGGCTAAGGGCTGTGTCCAGGCACAGTTGGGGCGTGCCTACGAACAGCCCTTAGTCGTGGTATATTGGCCATATACCACACCTCCTCGGGCCTTATTGCTTAAATGTACAGTATATCTAGTGCAATACCAAAGCAAGGCAGGAGAATAAACGAAGCGGTACAAAGAGAATGTCCCCTGAAATAGTCAATAATCAGAGCTCTTTCATTTTCCCTCAAAAGCTTTCCCATTGCTGCTCATTCTCATTTTGAGGCATATTTCTTCTATGTTTTAATTTGGTGTCTGTGGCCTCTAACAGTGGAGAGGCTCTGGGAAGGTGAAGGGTATCTGTTACATAAGCCTGAGGTGATGGAGGAGCACAAAGCTACAGTCTCTCTGAGGACTGACTCGGCTAGCTGTTGAATAAAAAGCCCTCTGTATGGTTAATACATTACTTCTCCATGTTTAGATGTGGGAGAGGGGGGATTCATTCCACTACAGAGAAAATACACATTTCCATGAATACAATTTCGTAGTGCCTTTGGCAGTGCATCATGAAGGATATTGTGCAGGAAAGGAAGGCAGATGTGATGGAGCAGGACGAGGCATTACTTCCTGGACATGAATGAACATACAGTGTATGTGTGAGGATGCTTTATATAGGCTGTTTTTTTGTCATTGAGGCACTCTCACATGGCTCTCTCCCCTCGGTGCATGAGGTTGGTTGTGACTGTACCACCGTCGACATGGCCAATGTGGCATATAGAGGTTTGTTAATGAATGGAGAGTCTAACGATGGGCCACCGCAAGGAAAGATGTGGACAGACGGGTCCCCCCTTTACTTTACCTCACACACACACACACACACACACACACACACACACACAGACACACACACACACACACACACACACACACACACACACACACACACACACACACACACACACACACACACACACACACACACACACACACACACACACACACACACACACACACACACACACACACACAATGAGGCGGCTTGCATGGAGGCTCTAATAGTACCCTGTCAGTCCGGGGAGAGATGTTTAACAGGCCGTTTCCTGTTAAACTCCACATACACGATTAGCAAGCATACCCTTTATACCTTAGATGCCTCATCTTTCCCATTTGGCCAACTTGGCTATTTCTCATTGTGTTGTTGCTGACTAACAGACCATTGTTGTTGGATGGGGAGGAAGTGGGAGTGATTGAGTCACACTTCACCACCCCAGTGTGAGGCTGTGGATGTATGCCCTTTAGGCCCACAGATATCATACTCCTCATTTATGGCTGCCTTTGTTTTAGAGAGACTATATCCTTCAATTGCTTGTTTTGCTTGTTTGCTGAGAAACGATGAGATTGTGCTTGTTTATCGTTCTAAGCCTAGCGACTCCTCCTTCTGTTCTCAGTGTACTGTAGTCTACCAGTAGCTAATGTGGTCCTCTTCATTACCAGGCCATTCTGTTCTATTCTGTTTCTCTCTGTCTGCCTGCCTGTATTGCTGTATTTATTTTTCTCATGTACAGTGCCACTTGTTTTCCGCTTTGAAGAAATGAATGGCTTACTGCACTCTGTGAGGGAAGCCAGTCTTGCGTGAGGCAGTCAGGCTGAAGAGAAACTGTACTGAGGGGAGGGAAGGGTGAGGGGCTTAGGCACGAGGAGGGAGTGGTGCCAAGGCCTGGGTGTACTGTGTGATGGGTAAGGTCGAGCTGTGAGGTAATGTTCACAGAGACCCAGGGAGGGGGAGGGAGAGATGGAGAGAGGAGGAGGATGACGGTCAGTGTCAGGGGGCAGAGATGCAGTAGCAGTGGAGGACCAGCAGGATTACACTGGGTGGGCAGAAGCATAATAGACTCTGTAGACTGCTTACTCTGATGAAGTGGGCCCTCGAAAGCACTAAATCAACGGTTCACGAAGCACCAATTAATGTATGGTGCCGGCATCTCTGGTGTGAGGAATCAAAGATGTCTGGCTGTGCTGAGCGTCTGCTCTGCCCCCTCTCTGTGGAGCCAGCCAGAGAGCCATGGCCTGAGTCAGAGATGAGGGGATGATGAGGGAAGGATAGAGAACGTGTGATGGAGGGAAGGGGGGCCCAGGGGCCATCTGGAGGCAACAGGTCTCAGGACAGCAGGTGGGTTCCAATCAGAGCATCACATGGCCCGTGTCAGGGCCAGAGTCTGAGCCAGGGTCTCCCCTATCCAAGACCTCCACATCCCCCCTTCTAACAGGCCACAATCTGTCACCTGCCATCCTCTATTAGCTCCAGTCGTGCAGTTAAGCATTATGGATTGAAGAGCTGGTGGTCGTTGGTGGACAACATAATTGTGGAAATTGACTGTGAACGTTTGATGACTATTATTAACACAATCTTTCCAGATGAGTGGGTTTGGTTGTAGGTAGAAAATAAATTGGTGAGTGTTCTGCATACTCAAAGAATATGTTATATGTGATAGAGAGGATTATGGCGCTTTAACAGCTAATCTGTTTATGAGGCACCGCATATCTGCCTTTTATTGGATACTATATACTGTACATACACTAGACTGTAGTTCCTGTATTTTATTGGAAATAAAGGATGTTGTGTACTGTAGTTACTCTTTCAGGGTGGTAGTGGAGGACTATTTGCTGGTCTCCTATGTGGTTATTTGCTGTTCGTGTGCATTCAGAAATCCCATGACTACATGCCTGCTCATAACTAGAGGGTCATCTGTATTTGCATGTAAATGTTTTTCACCCCCTGGTCTGCTGGTGGAGCAATCAAAATGGCTCACTGTCTGCCTCGCTTAGAGAGAGGGTGGGCTGACTGGCAGTGACATTCAGAGCAGTACCACCCGCCCGCCCGACAGGGTTTTAATGCGAAGGGCTTTTTCTCCTTGATGTGCTCTCTAGCCAGTGGATCTCTATGTGAATATTCATGCACATCCTCCTGCCTTTAATGACTTGTTTTGCCGCAAACATCAGAGCTCAGCCCCCAGCACCGCTCTGACCGCGCCTCCGCTCTGTTCATTGGCCCAATCCCTTGGCGCCCGTAAGATGGACACATCCAAGGTTTTCTGCTCAAAGTATGGCACACTCATCTGCCCGTCTGACTCACATACACATATCAGGGTCGGTTGTTTGAAGTTCGGCAGTTCAGCTCTAACAGTTCAGCTCGAGGAGTTCTTATCGTCAGAATGGAACATCTATAACTCAGCTTGAGAAGTTTGACTTTGCAGCATGGGGAGTGAGTTCAGTTAGATGGCAGTATTTCAACGCTGGTGGTACTGTGCCATGGAATGATCTCTGCTTTGGACATTTCTCTATTTCTCTATATGGGAGTTTAGTGGTGATTTGCTCTGGCCATCATTTCATTTCGCTTGGTGGTTTGGTGTGTGTTCCGATTGCCTTGGTGTTTTGCCATCACTAGTGTGTGTGTGTGTGTGTGTGTCTGTATGGGGTTATGTGTGTGTATATATATGTCTGTATATAATGTATGCATTACCATAATACTTCAGTGATTGCCCCGTTCCTCCTTGTAATTACATGGCTGTATGGTTGGTCTGTGAGTGCTATAGCATGACCAGCTAATTCTGGGAGACCATTGGCTGGAGCTGTGGGTCTCCTGGGCAGACAGCCACTCAGCCATGTGACAGGCCTAGACAATTGGCTTTTTTCAGTAGCATGCAGCAACACTTCCCAGATTTCTCTGTTGTTTGTCCCTTGCTTGTAGACTAACCTTTTAATCAATTATCTGCTTGCTCCATATAAATAGCATAGCTTGTCCCCTCTGTTTTGTTTCAGTCCTGGCCTGCTCTCTCTCTTAGCCATTGCAGTAGCCAAGGAAACTTGATCCCTGAGTCTAAACTAAAGCAATAATCAGGCCAGGCTGAAGTGCCTGAGACTCCAGCTCTCACAGGCCTGTAGCCTGTAGCTTGTCATAACTTCATGTTCCCTGAAATGCTAAGGATGGGGTAACAAGGGCACGGCAAGGCAATGACAGAGTTTTTCCAAGTTCACGCAACTGAAGAATAGCCACAAAAGAAGAGTAGCAACAAAAAAATCTAATATTATGATGGTGTGGAAATTGTGAGTACATGCTGGCACCAGGGAAGAATAGCCCAATCATCATAGAAATATGTAAAGGTAAACATTCTTAACCGCCCTGTTCCACTCAGCATACTCCTGGCTTTCAGGGAATCAAACTGTTTTGGAACTCTTCTCTTTACTGACTTGCCTAGTTAAATAAAGGTTAAATCAAATAAAATGATTGATGAATCTCGGCCAGAGTGTATATAATTGTACTTCCCCGGTGTTGAGTGCTTAGTTTAAGTAACACTGGAGAGTGCTATTCCTGCCAAATGTTAAATATGGCAGTCATTTTAGGACGGGTTTTTATGGCTGTTGGACAGGAGTGTTCCTCCCTCTGCTACTTGTATTTTTTGGCCTGGACATTTCACCCACTCGGTGCTTCTCGCTGCTGCTGTCATCGGCACCATTAGCGGACACTACAAAGTGGCTTTGAAGCTCCACAGGGCTCAGGGCCTTAAAGAGGGACAGCTCGGGAGTTCAGTGTTGATCCTTAGTTCAGATTTCGGTCCCCTCCTATACGATAAGGCCCTCAGGACAGCTGGGCCAATTATTCTCCCCCTGTCGACTCTCTCTCTCTGTTTCTCTCTCTCTTCCCTTTTCATTCTCCCTCTTTCACACCATTTGTGACCTTGGAAACGTCCAGGCGAAACATTTAGCCCTTTTTTCAAAATAGAATATTGTACAGTTGATATAGTAACATGCTTTGATAGTAACCTACAGTACATCAATGTTAAGACAGAACCTAAAACCAAAATAAGTCATGTTGTAAAAATGACACACTCAATAACATAGGCATCGATCTGTTTTCTATAGCAGATGTAGTGACTGTTGGCAAGTTAACATTTTATTGGCAAATCTCTTGTTAAGTGGATGCCTTGTGTGCATTTACTTGACTGTGTTTCAAATCCTAATCAGATGGTTAATTTACTGTCTTGGGAACATTTACCAGCTGGCTGTATGGAACACAGGCTGATCCCACCTCTTTATCTCTGCCTCCTAGTCTCCCATTGGTGTCTCCATGGTTTCCACACATGCAGTTTTGTTTTGGGAGTGGACTTATGCTAACAGAGGAGTCCAGAGGATGAGGGGGATAAGGGTGCAGGGCTTGAGGAGGGATGTGTGTGTGTGTGTGTGGGGGGGGGGTTCATGTGACAGTCGTCCTGTCTCTGCATCAGCAGGCGAGGTGTCGGGGAGATTTGGCTGGCAGATCTTAATCAGCCATCAGCCCAGTGCTGAGAAGAAAAGTCTATGCAAACCCCTGCGTCGGCAGCTGTGTAGTGCCCTTCATTAATATAATAACACTCCTCCATTATTCCAGCGCAGCCCCAGCTTCACACTGAGTCCAGCACCGCGTCCACATACTCCTAATGGCTGCCTGACTTGATGACTGGCTGGCCGGGGACCGCCGCCCGCCCAACAGACACCTTTATATATTTATATACTTGTCACTTAGCCTTTGTCACATTCGCAGCAAGGAAAGTGGAAAAGCTGATTATGTTGCCTGGAATCTATTCTGTTGTATTTCACTGGCCACTAGGCTGTGCGTTGGCTGCATTGTTATGCATGTTCCCTGTTGCTGATAAGAAGTAATTAATGGTGTGGCTGTGCAGGCCTCTTCCTAGAGAGTTGACGCAGCATCCAGGCTCAAGCAGCTGCTGAGACGCTTTTTGTTCACATGAAGAGTGTACATCAGAGTCTTTGTCTGCTCCGCTGTCGATGGAGGTGCGTTCTTTTCTCATCGGATAATCCCTTTCTGTTTTTTCATCTCAAATGAGACAGTGTGTCACTCCTCAGACTGAGAAGAAGTGCCAGACTTCCAACAGCAGTGCTCAACCAAGCAGGCTGGGCGTGTGTGTGTCTGTCTGTGCGTTCGTGTTAAAACAGTTTATGTGTGTGTCTCAAGAGCCTCATCTGTGCCCTAGTGTCTCACTCCAGGCTCTTCATTAGTGTGGATGTTAATGAGTCACACTCTGATCAGTGTGGCATCAAATCCAATTGTATTCATCACATGCTTCGTAAACAACAGGTGTGGACTAACAGTGAAATGCTTACTTACGGGCCCTTCTCAACAATGCAGAGAGAAAGAAAATAGAGAAGTAATAGAAAAGTAAAACACGTAATAATAATAATATATACACGGAAACTACGCAGTGTTTTGTTTTATTGTTAGGTTACTTGTTAGATATTACTGCACGGTCGGAACTAGAAGCACAAGCATTTCGCTACTCTCGCATTAACATCTGCTAACCATGTGTATGTGACCAATAAAATTTGATTTGACAATGACTACCAATAACTTGGCTATATACAAGGAGTTACAGTACTGAGTGGATGTACAGGGGTACGAGGTAATTGAGGTAGATATGTAACTAGGAATAAAGTGACAGATAGTAAACAGTAGCAGCAGCGTCTGTGATGAGTCAAAAGGTTTGTACAAAAAGGGTCAACGCAGATCATCCGCATAGCCATTTTATTAACTATACTGAACAAAAATATAAACGGAACATATAAAGTGTTGGTTTCGTGTTTCATGAGCTGAAATAAAAGATCCAAGAAATGTTCCATACGCACAAAAAAACATATTTTTCAAATTGTTTTTGCTTTAATTTGATTTGCTTACTAAGCAAATCCCTTAATTTGATTTGTTAGTGAGCAAATCCCTCTTTGCCAAGATAATCCATCCACCTGGCAGGTGTGGATTATCAAGAAGCTGATTGAACAGCATGATCATTACGCAGGTGTACCTTGTGCTGGGGACAATAAAAGGCCACTCTAAAATGTGAAGTTTTGTCACACAACACAATCCCAAAGATGTCTCACATTTTGAAGGATTGTGCAATTGGCATGCTGACTGCAGGAATGTCGACCAGAGCTGTTGCCAGAGAATTTAATGTTCATTTCTCTACCTTAAACTGCCTCCAACATTGTTTTAGAGAATTTGGCAATACGTCCAACCGGCCTCATAACTGCAGACCACGTGTAACCATGCCAGCCCAGGACCTCCACATCCGGCTTCTTCACCTGCGGGATCGTCTGTCACGTCCGTCGTAATGAGGAGACCAAGGCGCAGCATGATATGCATACATTCTTCTTTTAATGAAGAAAGAACACTGAACAAACTACAAAGTAACAAAACGATCGTGAAGCTATACAAAACGAGTGCTGACAGGCAACTACACATAGACAAGAACCCACCAAACCAAAAGGGAAAATGGCAACCTAAATAGGATCCCCAATCAGAGACAACGATAAACAACTGCCTCTGATTGGGAACCAATTCAGGCCACCATAAACCTACAATATGCCTAGACTTACAAACTCCCCTAGACATACAAAACCCCTAGACAATACAAAAACACACATACCCACCCTCGTCACACCCTGACCTGACCAAAATAATACAGAAAACATAGATAACTAAGGTCAGGGCGTGACATCGTCTAAGACTAGCCACCTGGACAGCTGATGAAGTATGTGGAGTATTTCTGTCTGAAATAAAGCCCTTTTGTGGGCTCCCCAGTGGGTGGGCCTGGCTCCCAAGTGGGGGGGGGGCCTATGCCCTCCCAGCACCCAAGGCTGCGCCCCTGCCCAGTCATGTGAAATCCATAGATTAGGTCCTAATTTATTTATTTTAATTGACTGATTTCCTTAAATGAACTGTAACTCGGTAAAATCTTTGAAATTGTTGCATGTTGCGTTTATATTTTTGTTCAGTATATTTAAATATTTAGCAGCCTCATGGCCTTCCTCTGACACCACCTGGTATAGAGGTCCTGGATGGTAGCGAGCTCGGCCCCAGTGATGTACTGTAGTGCCTTGCGGTCGGATGCGAAGCAGCTGCCATACCAAGCGGTGATGTAGCCAGTCAAGATGCTCTCAATGGTGCAGCTGTAGAACTTTTTGAGGATCTGAGGACCAACGTCAAATCATCCTAAGGGGGAAGAGTCATTGTCGTACCCTCGACTGTGTTGGTGTGTGTGGACTATGATAGATCCTTAGTGTGTGTGGACTATGATAGATCCTTAGTGACGTCGGCACGGAGGAACTTGAAGCTCTCGACCCACTCCACTACAGCCCCATCGATGTGGATGTGGGCGTGCTCGGCCCTCCGTTTCCTGTTGTCCACGGTCAGCTTCTTTGTCTTGCTGATGTTGAGGGAGAGGTTGTTGTCCTTGCACCACACTGCCAGGTCTCTGACCTCCTCCTTATAGGCTGTCCCATCACTGTCTGTGACCAGGCCTACCACCATTGTGTCTCATGTCTCTGCCATTTGCCAGCCAGGGGCTCAGTCAGCTCTACATGGCCTGGTGTAACAGATGTAAATTGTACTCTCCTTGCGTTGTGTTTAGTTCAAATAAATCGCCCCAGCCAGTGGTCCCAGTTGAGCGTTATTTATTATGTTGTTAAATAGGAAACAGCACGTTAGTTGTGCAGGGCTTAACGATGTTGATGGCTGTCGATGGTAAAATCTGTAGCATGAAAACAACTGTGTTAGCAGTGAGCTTATGTGACCATTACATCGGTGCATGCTAGCTAACACTCTTATATACAGCAATCATATACCAAAGCACATCCCAGAAGGCCCCTCAATCCCTAACAGGTAGCATATACCCACACATGTATAAATCAGTAATGTACAGCAAACTTGTACACATTGTAAAATAGAAAATAGAAAACAGTATTCCGAACGTGACCTACCCCTTGCATCACATTTTCATACTGGGGTGACCTGACGTTCGCGATCTCCCCCTATCTGCATGCGGGGCCAATCACAACATGCCTTATTGTCATCAGAGTTGATCAACCAATAAGAATGCTTGAACATTGAGTACACCTTTCTTTAGAGGCAAGTGGAAACATAACCAATCCTGTTACATTGGCATGGGTGAGGTGGACACTATGGACTACCCCTCACTGCTCTGCGGCACTGTGCCCTACCTTGCTTGCCCATCACTGGTGCTAAGGTGCATTAGCACCAGTGATGGGCAAGTTGCTGGGGTGTGAGGTTCTTCTCTCCCAGTGGCTGATGGGCGTAAGTCTGACACAGTATGTGGCTTATTAGCTCCCGACAGAGTCCCCGACCCACTTTATCTCTGCCTCCATTCACAGCAGCAAGACAGGGAACCCAACCAGAGGCCATTACTACCACCAAGGAGACGCTGAGCACAGCCACACAAACATGCGCACACACACACACACACACACACACACAGCTCAGCAACAAAAAATATTCGGCCACAGAAAAGGCCTTAATAGCGTTTGTGTGATATTGTCCCATGGGAGAGTGTTGCTGTAAGCTTAAACTCCTGCTGTGGAAATACATCTTAAAGCCATGCATGCTTTGCTACTTGGTGCACTTTGTTGAACTGCTCACATTCATTCTCCCTGACTAAACCCTATGAGAGTAGGGTGTATTTTGGGGGATCCCGCCCTAGAAATAGTTGATGGTTTGTAAACCCAGCCTCAGTTCTCCTTCCCTCCAAGCCTTATTGGAGAGCATGATTCCAATCAGGCTGATATTGGACATGTCAAACTAGTTTTCACAGGCAGATATTGTTATTTATTCTGTCTGTCTGTACGCCTGTCTGTACGACTGTCTGTGTATACACAGTATTAGTTATTGTTGTTACCACAGTATTTGTTATTGTTGAGAGGCGTCGCCGGGAAGTAAAACCCATGGCATGGTTATTGTAAGCCTTACAGAGTTGCCAGCCAGCCAGTTTTCTTCAGGGCCCTGGGACCCAACCCTACGGACCCAGAGTAATTCCTCTGCATCCCATTAACATACTCATTAATGTAAATGATTATACACTCAAACCCAGTCAGGAGCCAGCCGGCAGGCAGGCCCACCAACCAACGTAACCAACTTGCATTGAAAATGAGAATGCCCACTCGCGGTTGAGTCACCTGTGTCTTATAGCCACAGTATCTCTACATCAATCTTTTATACTGAAGAACAATACATATCCTCAATTAGAGAATTCAGTCTAGCGTGTTTTAGGGGGTGTGATGGTAAAGACTGCCTTCTCTGCTTTGAGCTTTCTAGGGTTATCAGAAAAGTATTTTTGCTGTTATTCTGATAGTTCTTTTAATATAGTGTAATAAACCCGTCTCCTGACTTGGACGTAAAACGTGCATATGAAGAAGTCTATAAATGAGTTTTCTGGCCCACTATCTCTTAGCATACACCCATCCTGTATGTGCCAATGTGCCAAGCAGGTTGTGCTGCAGTGGGGTTGGTTATAGCTCTCGAAGTTGAGTGAGAGTGTTTTTAAGAATTAATATGAGTGTTGTGTTGGTTGTGTTCATTGTTTTTTGTGCATTAGGGAGGAGGATGGTGCAACATTAGGCTGTCAACAAAGGTGTCTTACCCAGAAAAACAAACAAGGTTGTTTCACTACTTACTTCGTGCTGGTAAGTGATACCACAGAAGAAAAGAGGGAACGTCATAAACATAACACTTTAAGTAAGCAATTTTATGATAATTAGTGAGATGCACGGCTGTTTAAAATGCAGACAGACTTCCGAGAGTGAGGAGAGAGGAGGACAACAGAAAGGAAAACAGAAAAACCACAGAGCAATCACGTCGCACGAGCAACAGCGGTTTATATATTTCATTACAACCGGAACACAACGTAAATAGCCTGTTATTTCAGGAAGTGCTTTCGTTTGTTCCCCTCAGAATAGCTTGGAAAATTGGTCTGGGACTGTCTATTGTATCACGTGTTACAGTGTATTTTATAAGAGCCCCTTGATATAGAGCACAGCCCAATCCCCTAGCCATTGGCAGGGCTGGTTAATATAGAGATCCAAATGCATCTTTTCAACCAGTACAGGAACCCC
Source organism: Salvelinus fontinalis (assembly GCF_029448725.1). Lineage (NCBI taxonomy): Eukaryota > Metazoa > Chordata > Actinopteri > Salmoniformes > Salmonidae > Salvelinus > Salvelinus fontinalis. The sequence continues at coordinate 12,003,961 of NC_074669.1, forward strand.
CTCAACCCCCACCATCCCTCCTAATGTAATGGTGGGTGTCAGCATATGAAATACGGCCAGGCTCTGTTACTGGGCTATAATAGAACCACTCCTAGGGAAGGCTCAGTGCCCATGGCAAGACCTAGATAGACAGATAACCTGGACAGAATAGCCCAGACAGCCAGAAGAACCTCATCCCAAACCAGGCCTAGTATCACTGCCAATATACAGTACCAGTCAAAAGTTTGGACACACCTACTAATTCCAGGGTTTTTCTCTATTTTTACTATTTTCTAAATTGTAGAATAATAGTGAAGACTTCCAAACTATGAAATAAGACATATGGAATCATGTAGTAACCAAAAAAGCGTTAAACAAATTAAAAATATATGTTTTATTTGAGATTCTTTAAAGTAGCCATCCTTTGCCTTGATGACAGCTTTGCACACACATTCTCTCAACCAGCTTCATGAGGTAGTCACCTGGAATGCATTTCAATTAACAGGTGTGCCTTATTAAACGTTTCCTTCTTAATGTGTTTGAGCCAATCAGTTATGTTGTGACAAGGTAGGGGTGGCATACAGAAGATAGCCCTATTTGGTAAAATACCAAGTCCATATTATGGCAAGAACAGCTCAAATAAGAAATGAGAAATGACAGTCCACCATTACTTTAAGACATGATGGTGTCAATATGGAACATTTCAAGAACTTTGAAAGTTTCTTCAAGTGCAGTCGCAAAAACCATCGCTATGATGAAACTGTCTCTCATGAAGACCGCCACAGGAATGGAAGACCCAGAGTTAGCTCTGCTGCAGAGGATAAGTTCATTAGAGTTACCAGCCTCAGAAATTGCAGCCCAAATAAATGCTTCAACAGAGTTCAAGTAACAGACACATCTCAACATCAACTGTTCAGAGGAGACTGCATGAATCAGGCCTTCATGGTTGAATTGCTGCAAAGAAACCACTACTAAAGGACACCAATAATAAGAAGAGACTTACTTGGGCCGATAAACACATGCAATGGACATTAGACCAGTGAATATCTGTCCTTTGGTCTGAGTCCAAATTTGAGATTTTTGGTTCGAACTGACGTGTCTTTGTGAGACACAGAGTAAGTGAACGGATGATCTCTGCATGGGTAGTTCCCACTGTGAAACATGGAGGAGGAGGTGTGATGGTGTGGGGGTGCTTTGCTGGTGACACTATTGGGGATTTATTTAGAATTCAAGCCACACGTAACCAGCATGGCTACCACAGCATTCTTCAGCGATATGCCATCCCTTCTGGTTTGCATTTTGTGGGAATATCATTTGTTTTTCAACAGGACAATGACCCAACACACTCCAAGCTGTGTAAGGGCTATTTCACCAAGAAGGAGAGTGATGGAGTGCTGCATCAGATGACCTGGCCTCCACAATCACCTGACCTCAACCCAATTGAGATGGTTTGGGATGAGTTGGACCGCAGAGTGAAGGAAAAGCAGCCAACAAGTGCTCAGCATGTGGGAACTCCTTCAAGACTTTTGGAAAAGCATTCCACATGAAGCTGGTTGAGAGAACGCCAAGAGTGTGCAAAGCTGTCATCAAAGCATAGGGTGGCTACTTTGAAGAATCTAAAATCTAAAATATATTTTAATTTGTTTAACACTTTTTGGGTTACTGCATGATTCCATATGTGTTATTTCGTAGTTTTGATGTCTTCACTATTATTCTACAATGTAGAAAATAGTAAAAAATAAAGAAAAACCCTTGAATGAGTAGGTGTGTCCAAACTTTTGACTGGTACTGTATATTGATTGCGTCAACAGAGTCAGCCACGCCAAGAGGAGCACACAGGTCAATATCTGTGAATGAGAGGTGTAAAGGCCTCCACCCTGGTACAGTGTTAACTGTGTTAACTGTGTTAACTCAGAAGGCAAGTGGCCGAGCGAGCTACTCAAAGTCTCTCCAAGGGGACCTGGGGACGGCCCTGTGCTGTGTCTCTTTGAGTGGAGTGTGTAAGAGTGTGTAAGCGTGCGTGTGCGCATGCGCGTGTGTGTTACTAGTATTAGTATTTTATTAGGAGCCACATTAGCTACTGCCAAAAGCAGCAGCTACTCTTCCTGGGGTCCACACAAAACACAAAACATGGCATAATACATAACATTAATAGACAAGTACATCACGAGGACAGAACTAAATATTTAAAATAAGAATACACACTTTTCATACATTTATGCCTTCATAATTATGTGATTCATAGACGCTACTGAATGCAGGTGCAACACACAAAAATGAAACTGGAAATACAATAACAAGGAGGTGTGTTGCAAATAGGCTGACACTTTTAGCTAAAATCCCCTGACGTGAATATAGCAAACTTGTTTCACTAAATTCCCCTGACGTGAATATAGCAAACTTGTTTCGCTAAAATCCCCTGACGTGAATATAGCTACCTTGTTTCTATATTTACCGCCCGTAATGGGTATCTTGGGGTAGCATATAATATCTTAAACTTGTAGGCCTTTTGTTACAGATACCACCCACTATAGGTTTCATTAGATAAAATACAACATTCATGAACATGCATAAATAACCAGGACAGTGTTTCAGATGGAGTTTCACTTCAGTCTTTCACTGTGTTCAGCTCATAAATTGAACCGAATTTCATCATACGGGGCTTCACCTAATGTGTGTGTGTGTTTGTTTCCAGTCCAGCTGTCTGAGGCTGACCCAGGCCCAGGGGATGAGCCTGTGGCCACGCCAGGGAGCCAGTTCCTCTCTAGTGTTCTGCCTGTGAGCCTCTAATGGATTGGTCAGGACAGGCAGGGGGATGTTGAGACATCTCCAGAATTTCTTCCACTGTGGCATAAGCAGGGGCAAACTTTGTGATTTGGAGGCCCCAGGCAGAGTCTGTGCACGCGCTTGCTAAAATGTATTATCTCTTAATGTGCCATGAACACAAGCAGTCATTATGTTTTCATCTGATTGGCAAATAAATCACTTTAAAAAAAAACTTTGTACATTTATCCAAAATAATTCTAGGATCCGAACAGTGCAAAACAGCGCCCCTCTGTCTAACTATATGTAGCCCATGTATCTGATGCTGTCTGGACAAAAAGAGTACGACATGCCATACACTCTTTTGACTAGACAGCATCAGATACATGGGCTACATATAAGTCCACTACCTCTGCCTTGGCGACAGTGGGAGTATTATCAGCAGCACCTGCCTTTTTAATATTAGAAATTTGTTAATAAAGAAATCTGTTAATTTAGGTCATTTTGCTGTTAAAATTAAATCTTCTTTATTTTTATTTTCTCTGCTCCGCTATGAAAGCACCTCCTTGCTACGGCTTGATTTCAATGAAAGTCACATTTGTAATCATATCACGTGAAATAATGCATGGGAACTCTGTCAATGTGGTATAGTCCATTATTATCGACCATTCCGTGGGTGATTAATGACACTTGTTTCTACTATTATGAGAAAAACTTGGATGATATTAATATTGATATGAAATATATGCATACGTATGGAATTACATTCTTGATCTATTATGAATTATTATTCTGCTGTATGGATTAGTTTAGCTTTTTGGAGGCCCTGGGCATAAGGGAGTTTGAAAGGAGGCCGTGTACTGCACGCCAGGAAGTAAAGGAATAAACAATCCTAGAGTGAGGGTTTGAAATGGAACAGTGGAAGTTGGTTGGAGCTCTGTTGGACCACCATGCATCAGCACAACCAGAATGATGCTTTGAAGAAGTAGGGGGATAAACTGTGTGGGAGACAATGGCACGCAGATTTTGGGAATAACTGATTACATGAGCTACATGTAATCTGATTACAAAAGTCAGTTCAGAAAGGAAACACCACGTGAACGTTTAACCATTTATTATAAAAGATGAACATTGTAATGTCTTGGTGTTAACCTGTTCTCCTTCAGGGTAGTTCACCATCAGAGCGAAGCATAATAAAGATGATAAACTAACTACAGGTAGTGAGCACGGTATGCTATACCAATCCCCTGCAGGAAGAAAAACCCAGAATGCAGACAGGTGGAGGATGGGGTGGTGGTGGGATATCAGAAAAAAGCTAATATAGCGAATAACAGCTAGTTACAGCAGCAGTGGCAATGGCAGCAAGACACCAGCGCAACCAACCCAACCCTAATGACATGGCAGAGAGGGAGGGACAATGACACAATGTCAGAAAGTGAGAGAGGGGAAGAGGGGAAGAGGTAGAGCGTTTGTACTGGGATGTACATGTATCTGTGCTTGCATGTCTGTTCATGGTTGTGTGTGTGTGTGTGTGTGTGTGTGTGTGTGTGTGTGTGTGTGTGTGTGTGTGTGTGTGTGTGTGTGTGTGTGTGTGTGTGTGTGTGTGTGTGTGTGTGTGTGTGTGTGTGTGTGTGTGTGTACTTCCCCCTCCCTGTTGCTTTTACAAAGTATTTTGAGACCAGCAGCAGTCTCTAAAGTTCCAAGTCGCTCGGGTGGCTTGATAGAGTTTTGCACCAAGTGGAGCACAGACAAGCCCTGGAGACACCAGTTAGTTAATTAACCAAAGAATGACACTGATTCACCAGGGTGATAAACAGGAATAAGGGGAGACTCTCGCCCCCTCCTCTCCTCCTCCGGAGAGAGGGACTCTGTTTCAGGCTGTTTGCTCTTCCAACAGATGTAGGCATCTTATCTAGTGTGAGGAGGTGGTTCTGATCTCAGTATCAATTCTACCTTTGTTTCTGAAGTATGATAAATATGATACACCAGCCAATAAATTCCTCCATTTATGGAACTTCTGCCAGTGATGCATGTCCTCCTATCATCTGATACAGCATTTGTGCATACTGTGCATTCAGGGATGACCGCCTGTGTGTGCGTGTGTGTGTGTGTGTGTGTGTGTGTGTGTGTGTGTGTGTGTGTGTGTGTGTGTGTGTGTGTGTGTGTGTGTGTGTGTGTGTGTGTGTGTGTGTGTGTGTGTGTGTGTGTGTGTGTGTGTGTGTGTGCAGTGCGGCAGGAGAATGTTGATGACTGTAGGTAAATAAGCGACACGGGGGACTGAGCAGAGCATGCTGGGACATGTAAAGTGCTGGTGGAAATGATTAACAACCTTGCCGTCCCAAAATAACCCCAGCCTGCTTTACTGTGCCTCATTTGCTGTGAATTGACTTTTTCAAAGCTGTTAGTGGTGGGCATGATTTGGGAAGAGGAGGTAGGGGGTGTTGTTTGATGAGAACTCCCTCAGTCCTCTCCCATTGCTGTCTAGCGCTCTCCTTCAGCGCAGACCGGAGTGTCTGGGAGACAAAGTGCGCCGTGTCCCCTTTGAGTGGTGAGAAACTTTTTGATGATGATGATGATGCTGGCTGACAACTAGCCAAGTGCACAGAGTGGGCGACCCTGTGTGTGTTCAGCCCATTTCTGCTACCCTACTCTTCCCTCAGTAGTCTCTGTTCTACTGGCCCATTGTCTTCACACTAAAATGCTCAGCGCCTGCGTGCGTGACTGTGCTCTGGCTCTGCTTATCTAAACATTTACTTTATTAGACAAGGTCTCATAGACTCTGCTCTGCAAATTGCCCTTTAAAAAAAATCCTCCATTGTTGTTCATAGTGCTGCCCTGATGGAACATAATAGCTGGCTGTCACCTGCCTGTGCTCTGAGTGGAGGTGAAGCTAATGATACAGGGATTAGCTAATGAGATGATGAAGGAGATGATATGGATGTCGCATGCCTGGGGTTCCTGTACTCATACAGGAAGTCTTAGAAGCACTGATTCCACAGCTCAGAACAGTGCATATGAGTATTCAGAATGAATACATTACCATATCATAAGACATCTGTAGTGTATTTCTTTGGTGCTGACCTGCATCATTATTCGAAGTACTGATAGACATCAGAGGGCTGTTCCAACACTTTGTACCTGAGCACTTTGGCCAGGCACTCACAGTTAAAGGAGTGTTTGTGAGAGTGTTCCTGTGATTGTGTGGGATGCTGGACAGACAGTGGGTTACAGTATTTACCCTGGTCCTTAACCCACTCTGTCACAGCAGGGCTGCATTGTTCCTGCTCACGCACTTCCCCAGGCACTGAGCAGGGCTAGCCAGGGTCAGCTACTTCAATGAGCAGAACCCATTAGCTTTACACAAAAATCTTAATCAGAAATGTCCTTTCCTCATGCAATCAGAAGTGAGTAGTGGGGCTGGCAAACGGAAGTAGTGGTTTAGGTGAGGGGTGCGGAGTAGTTAGTGGAGTGTGTGTGTGTGTGTGTGTGTGTGTGTGTGTGTGTGTGTGTGTGTGTGTGTGTGTGTGTGTGTGTGTGTGTGTGTGTGTGTGTGTGTGTGTGTGTGTGTGTGTGTGTGTGTGTGTGTGTTAGTTAGTTAGCAAAGGCTTTCATTCACCTCTATTCATGTTTCAAGTTTTATTTGTCTCATGCACAAGTACAGTGAAATGCTTTACTTATAGGGGTGGCAGGTATAGCCTCAAATAAGAGCGTTGGGCCACTAACTGAAAGGTCACTGGTTTGAATCCCTGAGCCAAAAGTTGCTAATATTGCAGTGGGGTTGCCAAAATAATAAAATACAAAAATTAAGAGTACAGATTATTGTATGGGACAATATACAAATGTTTTTGAGAAAGCTTGAAAAATCAAATAATTAAAAGGTTATTTAAATTTTAAAAAATGATGTACCGAGGTTATTAGGGGTGTGGTGGGGTCACCAGAAATTCAGGTGAAAGAAATGGGTTCCCCGCTGAAAAAGTTTGAATACCGGCTAGGTTTCTACTAAGCTAACATATGTAATTGTTTTAAGATGGTCCTACCAAGGATCATTTAGCTATTTGATTTGGAATTTTAGGACTCCTATAGGTTTCAAAATTCTTTGGGGATAAAACATTGCATTTGGCCTTACTGCTATTAGCCCATAGAAACACACTGAATAACAGATTTATACATTAAAATACAGATATGTTTGTACTATAAGGGCACAAGGCAAGACCCAAATGCAGACAGAAGGCAGATGGTTGAGCTCCGATATTTATTATAGCAAAAGGGGTAGGCAAAAGGCAGGTCGGGTACAGGCAAGAGTTCATAAACCAGGTCAGAGTCCAAACGGTACAAGACGATAGGCAGGCTCGAGGTCAGGGGCAGGCAGAGTGGTTAGGCAGGCGGCTCAGAGTCAGGACAGGCAGAGTGGTCAGGCAGACTCGAGGTCAGGGGCAGGCAGAGTGGTCAGGCAGGCTCGAGGTCAGGGGCAGGCAGTGTGGTCAGGCAGGCTCGAGGTCAGGGGCAGGAAGTGTGGTCAGGCAGGCTCGAGGTCAGGGGCAGGCAGAGTGGTCAGGCAGACTCGAGGTCAGGGGCAGGCAGAGTGGTCAGGCAGGCTCGAGGTCAGGGGCAGGCAGTGTGGTCAGGCAGGCTCGAGGTCAGGGGCAGGCAGAGTGGTCAGGCAGGCTCGAGGTCAGGGGCAGGCAGTGTGGTCAGGCAGGCTCGAGGTCAGGGGCAGGCAGAGTGGTCAGGCAGGCTCGAGGTCAGGGGCAGGCAGAGTGGTCAGGCAGGCTCGAGGTCAGGGGCAGGCAGAGTGGTCAGGCAGGCTCGAGGTCAGGGGCAGGCAGTGTGGTCAGGCAGGCTCGAGGTCAGGGGCAGGCAGAGTGGTCAGGCAGGCGTGCTCAGAGTCAGGACAGGCAAGGGTCAAAACAAGGAGGGCGAGAAAAGAGAGACTGGGAAAAGCAGGAGCTGAGACACAAAAACACTGGTTGACTTGACAAACAAGACAAACTGGCACAGAGAGACAGGAAACACAGGGATAAATACACCGGGAATAATAAGCGACACCTGGGGGGGGTGGCGACAAGCACAAGGACAGGTGAAACAGATCAGGGCGTGACATGTACTAAGTCAAAAGCAAGTATGTTTTGGTATACGGAATTATCTGTACACCTGACATGGAAATACCCCATTCACTTCCATACATTTTTCGACCCGGTACCAGGTTACCTTCAGACGAGTCCTGTGACAGTGGTGGGGGATGTAGAGCAAAGCAGAGAACAACATCGTGTTCGTGAGAGTCTCATCTTTCCATAGAGGGGTTTGTAGTCCATAGTTTGTAGTCTAAACCATTGGGATGCCTCAGACGTTTTCGTGAGAAGACATATTTTTGGGATGTCTCCTGTTCTGACAAACAGCGCTGTAGCTCTGCCATCTTCCACTGCAAATACGGAAAGCCGACATTGGCGGATGCGGTGAATTGAGATACAGACCATGCAAAAAACTGCTTGATCATGCTAATGAGAGGCTCAGACATCGACTCTAGGGTTAACCCCAATTACTCCAGCAGCGCTGGACAATGGTGACCCTGGGCATGATTCCACTCCAGGGGGAGTTTGGATATGCCAAAGACACATTTCCATTACACACGTGTGTAACAGAACAAATATAAGCACCCCCCAAATTATTATTATTATCATTAAGCCCTTCCCAACAATGCAGTATTCAATATAAGAGTGTGCTGTGCCCTTAATTGCTGTCACTGTAGGCATACACTGAGTGAAAAAGAGCACAAAGAAGGACTTGTCATGGCACTTGAATGGCCTGATTTCCATACTGCTTGAGGAGTACTGTTCCTGCACTGTCAAGTGGCCCAACAAACCAAACCACTCCGCAAAGGAAATGTACTGTACATTGTGTGGTTGGATAATGAGATCTACTGAGCTTACATTCTACTCAGGTCTTTACAGCTCACCTCTGTCACTGGGCTCGCAGAGTCCAGCTCTTTAAAAACACATTGTGTCTTCCCTCCCGGACACATGGCTGCTTACTGCAGAGAGCCGGCGTGAATTAGTTTATAGCCTTTTCTCTCACAGCGTTAACCAATGGCACATTCATCACTGGAGGAGAAACATACTGCAGACTGCAGAGCTGCGGCCTCTCTGAACTTTTTAATTTAACTTCTGTCCCCCTGTAAATGCAGAGGAGCATCTGCTGATGGCTCAGCCATCTCCTGCTGTAAGGAAAGGGCTGTAGAGAGCCCTTCAGCTTCGCTCTCCTTCTCAGCCTTGCCAACCATAGTGGTTGACAGGGCGTGAGTGTTTGCACTTTTTAATATAGTCCTTTATGAAGTGTTTGCACAGGCAAGAGACATCACAGATCAGCAACGGTGCTCAGGGAGGAAGCCAGTGCCCATGGCCGGAGTCTGTCTTTGCTACTACACTCTTAGAAAAAAGGGTTCCCAAGGGGTTCTTCAGCTGTCACCATAGGAGAACCATTTTTGGTTCCAGGTAGAACCCTTTCTGGTTTCAGGTAGAACTCGTTTGGGTTACATGTAGATCCCTACGGCGAAAGGGTTTTACATGGAACCCAATAAGATTCTACCTGGAACCAAAAGGGTTCTACCTGGAACCAAAAAAGCTTCTTCAAAGGGTTATCCTATGGGGAGAGACAAATAACCCTTTTAGGTTCTAGATAGCACCTTTTTTTCTATGAGTGTGCTAACTGATGTGGCCTGATAGCCAATCACCAGATCTGGTGGAGCTTTAGCCAACTCCGTCGTTTCTTGGAATGAAAGAGGAGTTAACTGAAGCACAATCAGATCCGGCTATCAGGCTATTACTGATGTCCTCGCTCCAGTCACAGATTGTCTGGTCACTGTGCAAACATGTGCATCAGTTCATTGCATTTGTGAAAATACAGAGAGATAGCAAATAAGGTTGACAGAGAAAACGCATGATAAGAAAGCTATCAATGATTGCAATGTTATTATTTTCAAATGACTATAGGAAAACATGGCCCTCCCAGGCCTGCTTGTACTTTCCCAGAGGCCTCAGCTGTCCTAATCAGCCTATCAAACTGCTCCTCTGGCCCAAATCTCTTCACTTACCAGACAGTGTGTTGCGCTGCCTCCCTGCAGCCCAGTACATTTGTTCCCTGACAGTTATGTGGACTGTGCTGAATGCAAATTAACATGTTGTGCTGTGGAAGGACTGAGTGATGTGAGAGACAGAATGAAGCCCCAAGATTTGGGGCGGAGAGGCGTTACAGCATCTTGCCGCTTAGGGCCCTACTCTCCTCTGTCTCTCCATCCCTCTATCATGCTATTCCTCTGTTTACTGAGTATGCTGACTTTGTCTCTGCTCATTCATTCTTGCCCTCCCCTCTCCTTGTCTTCTGCTCTCTCTTCCAGCGGTCCCTGGATACATTTGAAATTCCTCATCTATGGAAAAAAATATATTGTTGTAACTGTCCCAAAAATCTCTTATCCAATTGCATCAAATGACTACAGACCTGTTGCTCTTACCTCGCTCTTAATTAAATCTCTTGAAAAGATCATCAAGGCATACATAATCAACACCAGACACCTTCTTGACCCCCTCCAATGTGCATACCGGTCAGAGAGAGGAACAGATGGTGCCATCCTCTCGCTCTTACATCTGGTGAATATGCATTTGGAGGGCAGTAAAACCCATGTGCGTATCATGTTCGCATTTAACACAATCAATCCGTTGGTCCTCTCGGACAGACTGAGAGGAGACTTAATGCTTATCACATGGATCACCAACTTCCCAACTGATAGGTCTCAGAAGGTACGAGTTGGCAACACACTCTCTGAGATGTGCACTACTTCAGTTGGATCCCCACGGGGCACTGTTCTTTCACCAGTACTATACATACATACAGCTACCGGAGCCGATTCCCAGGGCGCCACCTGATCAAATATGCTGACGACACACTGCTTTGGTCAGTCTTCTGGAAGGGGATGAGACGAAGCACGGACCGCTCTGAATGATTTTACTGTCTGGTGTGAGTCCTTCCATCTAAAATTAAATACATAAAAAACAAAGGACATGGTGATTAACTTTGGAAGGAACACTACCATGCACACACCATCACTGATAAAAGGTGAGCCCATTGAAATAGTGGAGGAGTACAAATACCTTGGGCTAGTCATTGAAAACAAGTGTACTGACGCTATTTTTAAGAAATGCTAGCAGAGACTGTATTTCCTACGGAAACTGCACTTTTTTACTGTTGATCTAATCATCATGGTTCTCTTTAATAAATCGTTCATTGAGAGCATTCTGTCCTACTTCTTGACCTGCTGGTTTGGGAATATCAAGGTTACACAGAAAAATAGGTTGGGCAAGATAGTCAGGACTTGTGGAGAAATCATGGGACAGCAACAACTGTCATCTCTCTACCTGGGCAGGGCCCTCCATCTCTCTACCTGGGCAGAGCCCTCCATCTCTCTACCTGGGCAGAGCCCTTCCATCTCTCTACCTGGGCAGAGCCCTCCATCTCTCTACCTGGGCAGGGCCCTCCATCTCTCTACCTGGGCAGAGCCCTCCATCTCTCTACCTGGGCAGGGCCCTCCATCTCTCTACCTGGGCAGAGCCCTCCATCTCTCTACCTGGGCAGAGCCCTCCATCTCTCTACCTGGGCAGAGCCCTTCCATCTCTCTACCTGGGCAGAGCCCTCCATCTCTCTACCTGGGCAGAGCCCTCCATCTCTCTACCTGGGCAGAGCCCTCCATCTCTCTACCTGGGCAGGGCCCTCCATCTCTCTACCTGGGCAGAGCCCTCCATCTCTCTACCTGGGCAGAGCCCTCCATCTCTCTACCTGGGCAGGGCCCTCCATCTCTCTACCTGGGCAGAGCCCTCCATCTCTCTACCTGGGCAGAGCCCTCCATCTCTCTACCTGGGCAGAGCCCTCCATCTCTCTACCTGGGCAGAGCCCTCCATCTCTCTACCTGGGCAGAGCCCTCCATCTCTCTACCTGGGCAGAGCCCTCCATCTCTCTACCTGGGCAGAGCCCTCCATCTCTCTACCTGGGCAGAGCCCTCCATCTCTCTACCTGGGCAGAGCCCTCCATCTCTCTACCTGGGCAGAGCCCTCCATCTCTCTACCTGGGCAGAGCCCACCATCTCTCTACCTGGGCAGAGCCCTCCATCTCTCTACCTGGGCAGAGCCCTCCATCTCTCTACCTGGGCAGAGCCCTTCCATCTCTCTACCTGGGCAGAGCCCTCCATCTCTCTACCTGGGCAGAGCCCTCCATCTCTCTACCTGGGCAGAGCCCTCCATCTCTCTACCTGGGCAGAGCCCTCCATCTCTCTACCTGGGCAGAGCCCTCCATCTCTCTACCTGGGCAGGGCCCTCCATCTCTCTACCTGGGCAGGGCCCTCCATCTCTCTACCTGGGCAGGGCCCTCCATCTCTCTACCTGGGCAGAGCCCTCCATCTCTCTACCTGGGCAGAGCCCTCCATCTTTCTACCTGGGCAGAGCCCTCCATCTCTCTACCTGGGCAGGGCCCTCCATCTCTCTACCTGGGCAGAGCCCTCCATCTCTCTACCTGGGCAGAGCCCTCCATCTCTCTACCTGGGCAGAGCCCTCCATCTCTCTACCTGGGCAGGGCCCTCCATCTCTCTACCTGGGCAGAGCCCTCCATCTCTCTACCTGGGCAGAGCCCTCCATCTTTCTACCTGGGCAGAGCCCTCCAGAAGACGAATAAAATAGCTGTTGACTCTCCCCATCCACTCCACTCCGAATTCCAGCTCCTTCCCTCTGGCCGCAGGTACAGACAACCTAAGGTTAAAAACAAAATAGGGCCAAGTACTCTTTTATATTGCAATTCTGCAACTTAACAAATGTTGGGCTAATTGCACTTAGCACTTGTAGTATGAAACGGCACTTACCCTGCCTATTTGCTTGTGAATAACCTTTGGTAAAAAAAAAAAAAAGAGTTTATATGTGATATGTTTTCTGACTGCTGCAAAATGAATTGCCTCCGAGGACATTCAAGTTTTCTGAATCTGAATCCTGTTCTCTTGCGATTGTGGAAGAATAGAAATCCATATAATAGAGTGCAGTTAGACATGCTTTATGCTGGGTAGCACTCAGCAGGGTAACAGAGGTGTGTGGGTGGCAGTAGGATGGATTGGGTCTGGTCTGTCGCTGACAGGGTCCAAGGTGTGGGGAGATACGCCAGAGTGCCCGCCAACCCAGGCCAGGGAAATACACAGCGTTCAGGAACATTCTTCATAAACAGGTGTTATGGTTGGCAAGGCAGCTGTACATATGACTCCCATTTGTAATGTTAACTTAAGATCCTCGATCTCTCTCACTTTACTTGTGGTTTCCTGAGTATCGTGCCCTGGGGCTCAACAGCTCTGATTAAGGAAACAGAGTCGACCTGAAAGAACCTTGGAACAATGGAGCGTGGATGATATTAGTGGTGTACAGGATGGTGTCCCACCTTTTCCTGCTGTTAGTGTTCCTGTATGTGCACTGTGCACAGCCCAGGCCTGCTTTCTAAAGCTGTGTTTTAATGGGGTCATGACTGAAATCTCATGACTAAGAAGAAGTTTGTTTCCTGTTCCAGCAGCAGGAACACAACTCAACATTCCTCGTTCCTCTGCCTGCAGCGGCTCCAGTTCATTCCATGGGACTTGATCCCACTAGATTGCTGTCTGCTCCTCCAGATATGAGAAATATATTATTTCCATGTGTATCATCCTGTAAGGCAGAGAAGACCTCTATCTCACACCTTTCAAGCATACCGTGACCTCCTCTGGCTCCAGACTGAAATTTCTCATGGAATGCTGTCTTCTGATAGGGCGGTTGACGGGGGGGGGGGGGGGGGGGGGGGGGGTGCTTAACTGTCATCCTATTCTGGAGTTGTGGATAAACAGTGTCAGAGGTTCTGTTTACTCTGCAGATCCCCCATTTCCTTCATGACATGTCTGGGAGGAGAGCAGGAGATGTACTGTGTGGAGGGAGTGAGGAGAGGAGAGGAGAGGAGAGGAGAGGAGAGGAGAGGAGAGGAGAGGAGAGGAGAGGAGAGGAGAGGAGAGGAGAGGAGAGGGGTGTGCTCCATCATCACACTGCCAAACCAATATGCACTCAGTCTAATTTGACAAACAGCCCAGATGGACCAAGAATAGTGAGAATCCCCTAAAGTTTTCACATGATAACCCACAAGTCCAACAGGAAATTTTATCTAGACGTAGGCTAACCTGCACATTAGCGTTTAAATTGCCTGGCAATTGACTGGAGTAGTAGGATATTTAACAAAACATGTGGTTTCTCCTTTGCCCTCTCCAAGACCTTTCGGTTAGAAGGGAGAAGAGGGTATATTACCCAATAATGCCTGTTCCTTGATAAGATAAAGAGCTGTCCTGATTCATTTCCATGCTGCTGTGTCTGTGCTGCTTTGTCTCAGCAGAATCCCTTTTGATTCCTCTTGTCTCCTCTCCCTCACAGTCCACATTTGCCCCCCAGCACTCTGTTTAAAAACCTGAATGCATTTGGACACTGTCTGTGGGCCAGAGATATTCTAGCATAACAGAGGTTTGGTTTTCTAGAAGTTCGGAGTTGAATTTTAAAATGTTCTGGTATTTCAGGTCAGTAGCAACTCTAGCTACATTAACATAAAATAAATAATATAGAATAGATTTTACAACAGGACATACTTTGTAAAACTAGTTCAAAGTATTTGAAAAGTTGGCAACACTAGTGGAAGGCTCCTGAGTGGCGCAGCAGTCTAAGGCACTACATCTCAGTGCTGGAGGTGTCACTACGGACCCTGGTTCAATCCTGGGTTGCATCACAACTGTCTGTGATCGGGAGTCCCATAGTGTGGTGCACAACTGTCCGGGTTAGGGGAGGGATTGGCCGGGGAAGGCTGTCAATGTAAATAGGAATTTGTTCTTAACAGACTTGCCTACTTAAATAAAGGTTCCATTTTTTTTTTAAGTTTCCAACTCCAGTTTAAAGGTCCAATGCAGTTGTTTTTATGTCAATATCAAATAATTTCTGTGTGACAATTAAGTACCTTTCAGTGTACCTCAATTAAAATGAAAAAAAAAGGCTTTTTAGTAAAGACCAATTTCTCAAGCAATAACTTTTCTAGGACTGTCTGGGAGTGGTCTGAGCGGGGAGGGGAAAACTAGTTGTTATTGCCCAACTACCTCATCCCCATATTGTTATTTTTTTGCTGTTGCTCTTTTGCAGCCCAGTATCTCTACTTGCACATCATTATCACACATCTATCACTCCAGTGTTAATGCTAAATTATAATTATTTTGCCACTATGGCCTTTTGCCTTATCTCTATAATCTTACAACATTTGCACACACTGTACATATATTTTTCTATTGTGTTATTGTCTGTATGTTTGTTTATCCCATGCGTAAATCTGTGTTGTTGTTTTTTTGTTTTATCTTGGCCAGGTCGCAGTTGTAAATGAGCCTACCTGGTAAACTTCTGACCCACTGGAATTGTGATTAAGTGAAATAATCTGTCTGTAAACAATTGTTGGAAAGATTACTTGTGGCATGAACAAAGTAGATGTCCTAACCGACTTGCCGAAACTCTAGTTTGTTAGGAAGAAATTTGTGGAGTGGTTGAAAAACGAGTTTTAATGACTCCAACCTAAGTGTATGTACACTTCCGACTTCAACTGTAACTATGGTAGCTATTAAAAGGGAACAGTTTGAAGATTATGGAAAATGATTAGACCAAAGGTAAGGAGACAACAGTTCACCTGACACAAGACTGAATTCAAATCAAATTTTTTTAGTCACATGCGCCGAATACAACAGGTGTAGACCTTACAGAGAAATGCTTACTTACGAGCCCCAATGCAGTTTAAAAAAATACGGATAAGAAATAAAAATTACAAGTAATTTTAAGAGCAGCAGTAAAATAACAATAGCGAGACACTATACAGGGGGGTACCGGTACAGAGTCAATGTGCGGGGTCACCAATTAGTTGAGGTAATATGTATATGTAGGTAGAGTTATTGAAGTGACCATGTATAGATGACAACAACAGAGAGTAGCAGTGGTGTAAAAGATGGGGAGGTGAAGTGGAGGGGGCAATGCAAATAGTCTGGGTAGCCATTTGATTAGATGTTCAGGAGTCTTATGGCTTGGGGGTAGAAACTGTTTTGAAGTCTCTTGGACCTAGACTTGGCGTTGCGGTAGCAGAGAGAACAGTCTATGACGAGGGTGGCTGGAGTGTTTGACAATTTTTAGGGCCTTCCTCTGACATCGCCTGGTATAGAGGTCCTGGATGGCAGGAAGCTTGGCCTCAGTGATGTACTGGGCCGTTCGCACTATCCTCTGTAGTGCCTTGCAGTCGGTGGCTGAGCAGTTGCCATACCATGCAGTGATGCAACCAATCAGGATGCTCTTTATGGTGCAGCTGTAGAACTTTTTGAGAATCTGAGGACCCATGCCAAGTCTTTTCAGTCTCCTGAGGGGGAATACGTTTTGTCGTGTCCTCTTTATGACTGTCTTGGTGTGCTTGGACCATGTTAGTTTGTTGGTGATGTGGACACCAAGGAACTTGAAGCTCAACCTGCTACACTGCAGCCGCGTGCAGCCTCGATGAGAATGGGGGCGTGCTCGGTCCTCTTTTTCCTGTAGTCCACAATCATCTCCTTTGTCTTGATCACATTGAGGGAGAGGTTGTTGTCATCCTGGCACCACATGGCCAGGCCTCTGACCTCCTCCTTATGGGTTGTCTCGTCGTTGTCAGTGATTAGGCCTACCACTGTTGTGTCATCAGCAAACTTAATGATGGTGTTGGAGTCATGCCTGACCGTGCAGTCATGAGTGAACAGGGAGTACAGGAGGGGACTGAGCACGCACCCCTGAGGGACCCCTGTGTTGAGGATCAGCGTGGCAGATGTGTTGTTACCTACCCTTACTACCTGGGGCGGCCCGTCAGGAAGTCCAGGATCCAGTTGCAGAGGAGGGTGTTTAGTCCCAGGGTCCTTAGCTTAGTGATGAGCTTTGAGGGCACTATGGTGTTGAATGCTGAGCTGTAGTCAATGAACAGCATTCTCACATAGGTGTTCCTTTTGTCCAGGTGGGAAAGGGCAGTGTGGAGTGCAATAGAGATTGCATCATCTGTGGATCTGTTGGGGCGGTATGCAAATTGTAGTGGGTCTAGGGTTTCTGGGATGATGGTGTTGATTTGAGCCACGACCAGCCTTTCAAAGCACTTCATGGCTACAGACGTGAGTGCTACGGGTCGGTAATCATTTAGGCAGGTTACCTTAGTGTTCTTGGGCACAGGCACTATGGTGGTCTGCTTAAAACATGTTGGTATTAAAGACTCGGACAGGGAGGGGTTGAAAATGTCAGTGAAGACACTTGTCAGTTGATCAGCGCATGCTCGCTGTACACGTCCCGGTAATCCGTCTGGCCCTGCGTCCATGTGAATGTTGACCTGTTTAAACGTCTTACTGACATCGGCTGTGGAGAGCGTGATCACACAGTCTTTCCGGAACAGCTGGTGCTCTCATGCATGTTTCAGTGCCATTTGCCTCGAAGCGAGGATAGAAGCAGTTTAGCTCATCTGGTAGGCTGTGCTTCCCTTTGTAGTCTGTAATTGTTTGCAAGCCCTGCCACATCCGACGAGCTTCAGAGCCAGTGTAGTAAGATTCCAGGTTTTTTCCCCTCTGGTTGCACATTTAACATGCTGATAGAAATTTGGTAAAACGGATTTAAGTTTCCCTGCATTTAAGTCCCCAACTTCTAGGAGCGCAGCCTCTTGGTAAGCGTTTTCTTTTTAGCTTATGGCGGAATACAGCTCATTCAATGCTGTCTTAGTGCCAGCCTCTGACTGTGGTGGTATGTAAACAGCTACAAAAAATACCAATGAAAACTCTCTAGGTAGATAGTATGGTCTACATCTTATCATGAGATACTCTACCTCAGGCGAGCAAAACCTTGAGACTTCCTTAGATATCGTGCACCAGCTGTTATTTACAAAAATACATAAATACCCTTGTCTTACCAGACGCCGCTGTTCTATCCTGCCGGTACAGCGTATTACCAGCCAGCTGTATGTTGATAGTGTTGTCATTCAGGCACGACTCTGTGAAGCATAAGATATTACAGTTTTGAATGTCCCGTTGGTATTTTATCTTGCGCGTAGGTCATCTATTTTATTCTCCAAAGATTGCACATTTGCTAGCAGAATGGAAGGAAGTGGGGGTTTATTAGATCGCCTACGAATTCCCAGAAGGCAGACCGCCCTTTGGCCCCTTTGTCTCTGCCTCCTCTTCACGCAAATCACAGAGATCTGGGCCTGTTCCCGAGAAAGCAGTATATCGTTCGCGTCAGGCTCGTCAGACTAGTTAAAGGAAAAAAAGCATTCTGCATTCTGCTAGTCCGTGGTGAGTAATTGCAGTCCTGATGTCCAGAAGTTATTTTCGGTCATAAGAGACGGTAACGGCAGCATTATGTACAAAATAAGTAAAAACATAAGTTACAAAAAATGCAAATAAACAAACAAAAAAACACAATCGGTTGGGGACACGTGAAATGTCTGCCTTCTTCTCCGGTGCCATTTTTAACAACTATTACACTGTTGATTTTAAGTGCATTTTACATTTACTGTACTTTTCGCTGGATTTGTTGATAATGAAATCTGAAAATACTCTGCATACATTCAGTAACATGGTAAAAATATTCCTGGAAAATGTGGGGTAGGTGCAACATAAGACAAAATAATTACAAGGGTTTGAGTGAGAGGACTAACGGGTGTCTCCAAGTGGCCACACACCTCTCCAAAGTTTGTAGAGTTCGTAAGTGATTTCAATGCACTTTTATGACTCAAAGAAGAGTATTTTAGTCTTGGGCATTATTCAAAATTATTATTCATACCGACCTTGTGCCATACCGGGATATTCGGTATTACCGGCACTGAACACAAGGGGCGCTGAACACAGTGGGACAAACCCCACTGATACTCTGTAATCCGAAGGTTAGCAATGCTAACAAGTACATGTAAAATCCCATAGAAAATTATAAATAAATGCTACCGAGCGCATTGCGAACATTTAGTACAGTTTCTGACTTAAACTTCTTTATCTCCTACGTATTGCACAAGTTGACTGCAGGCATTTACTTTAAAAGTAAGTACAAATATTAAAATGTATTAAAAACTTAAAAGAAATTGTTTCAACGGTAATTGGTACCCCGGTATATGATATACCGCCCAAGGCTAGAGTCTTCAACTTTAAGGTGCTTTTCTTAGCTCTCCTAGCTGAGCCGTTGGGGAACTAGAGCAAGCACAGTTGTTTTGCTTGGAACGCAACCCTGCATCCCTATCATCACACAATTACTGTTGTTGTTTACACAATCCAAAAACAGTCCATTATAAATTGCAATCTGGGTCAGGTGGGCATAATTTGAAAGCTTGTTCTATTGCAAACATGACTAGCTAAATTATAAAATCAATATTACATTGTTAGGCTTTCACAACGCAATTTAGGGAAACAGATCATCATTTTGTTGCGCATAGAAAGGAGTCATGAGTGCATTCAGGTGTGTGTGCCGTATCGAATCTTCTTCACAATAGATAAACATAGGGTAATTCTGTTCAGAACAACCCAGGATGATTTTGTGAGCTGATGTACTAATGATGAAGAAGGGAATGTTTTCCTGATGAATGGACTCCACAGTGAAGGTGAGTGGTGTGGTGATGTGTGTGATGGTTCCAGATCTTAGTGGCCGATTATCAAGAGCTTGAACCGGAAATGGAGAGGAGAGCGGTTAGGGTATGAGGTGATGTTCGAGAGGAGGCAAGGGTCTGGTCAATAAAGTTCCCCGTGGCACCGGAATCCACTAGCACTGTAGAAACAGTACATGAGGGTTTGGCTGAAAGTGATGAAGATGGGATACTCACACCTGCCCCAGGAGGTGGAAGATCACGTGACCATCCCTCTGCTCTCGTGGATCCCGATTTGGGACGTACCGGACACTGCTGAAACTGGTGCCCCTCTTGACCACAATAGGGACAGAGCCCCAGCTGTTTCCATCTGCGTCGCTCAGCCACGGGGAGGCGTGTGACCCCTACATCCATGGGTTCAGGCTCTGATACGGTGTGGTCACTGAGGGAGAAAGAGAAGCGATGAGGGTACCGACGCTCCCGAAGTAGGTTATCCAGACGGATGGCCATCGCGATGAGTGCGTCCAAGAAGAGGTTGTCTCGACATGCCAGTTCCGTCTGGACCTCCTCGCGCAGTCCTCTTCTGAATAGCTATGGAGTGCTGGCTCATTCCATCCCATGGATGCTGCTACTGTCCGGAAGGTGAGCGCGTACTCGGCAGCAGTGTAGTTGGAATAGGCGCTCACCTCCCTCTCTGTCCTCCGGTGGATGATCGAAGATACAGTACCACTGAACAGAGCCATGATTTCCTGCTGCTTCCATTTGTTGAAGCAGTATTCTCTAACGGAGACGCTGGGAGTCGAGAAGAAAGTGCACTGAACATGGAATGATACAAAACAAGAGTAGCGTCTGGACATGAAACACATAACTAATACTGCCTGGGGAATGAACCAAAGGGAGTGACAGATACAGGGGAGGTAATCATAGAAGTGATGGAGTCCAGGTGAGTCTCATAATGAGGCGCAGGTGCGTGCAACGATGCTGCCAGGTTTGCGTAATGATGGTTGTCACAGCCAGTGATTAGTAAATTGGCGAAGGCCGGAGAGGCGGAGGGGGAGCAGACGTGACAGTATGACATCAAAGCTGTATTGATTGTTAACCTCTACGTATCATCTTTCAAAATATAGAGAGTCCTGCTAATTTACAGCATTTCCCTCACTCAGACAACAAAACATTTGCAAAAGTTTCCTGATTAGTCGGAGGGATGGGGGTAACTTCTTGTTGCGAGAGGTGCTCAAGTTCAGAACGGCTGTCAGTCAAAACCCATATAGAGCTGTGAGGTGCAGAGCTCTGATGTCATGTATAGCATGTTACTATACAGCCACTGCGGTCCAATTTAGGCATTTACCAGTGCCATTTTCAAGGCATATACGAGTACGACTGTATTGGGTTACTGTTCACATTCAATCCAAAAGTCAATGTAGAGTGGGGTTTTATCTGTGTGTCTGTCTCCCAGTGTGTTCTGGGTAGGAACTCTTTGAGCTGCTTCACATTGAGCTGAGTGTGATTGGCAGAGGCTCAGGTGCCCAGTGTGAGGGCTGTCAGGTTCAATGCCAGCCTGCTGATCCTCCACTGCCTGGGGGCCTTCTGTTTTATTCACTCTTCAACCCCACCCGTACCGTGTCTCAGCTGTATGTGTGTCTGTGCGCGCGCGTGTGTGCGTGTGTGTGCGTGAAAGTAGAGTGAGGCGAAGAGAGCGAGAGAAAGAGTAGAGCGAGAGATGAGGGAGATGGAGAGGAAAAAGTGAGAAGGGAGAGGTTTTCTACCTGATGTTAATGCTGTCGGTGCCAGAGGCAGAGAGAGCAGACAGGTCTTTGATCTGCATCATGATGAGTCCCAATCCTCCTCCACCACAGCTCCACTGTCCCAGCTGCCCGCTCTATCGGAACCCGCAACACGTTCTCCCACTGAGACACTGCTAATCACTGGGTCCCATTGTCAGATCCAGCGGCACAGGAAGACAGCCAGGCAGGCATACTGCTTTTGGGAGGCGGCAGTGGGTTAATGTGTTTTCCATGCCTCTCTCTCTCTCTCCCTCACTCCATCTCGCCTCACACTCTTTCTCTCTTCTCCTCCTCCATCTCTCAGTGTCACCTCTGTGATATTAAGTGGAGAAAACAGGAGTTGTCACACTCTGCTTCCCCAACTCTGTGTCTGCCACTGTTTACACTCCTAAAATAATGCAGGTGCACCACTCACTGAGAACAACAGCTATGGTCTGGTACGAGGGGTGGCAGGTGGAATCAGGGCCTCTAAATGGGGCTTTTGTCTTCCATCGTTGATCTTTGTCACTCACGGACAAAGAGTAGTTGAGAAATTCTGCATCTGAGATTCATTCAAATGATATTAAATGGCTCAGTTTGTACTGAAAGATTGTTTTCTTTAAAAGGACAAATCTGAACACCATTGTAATAGTATGGTTGTACATTTGAAATAGATTCAGTATTTCATATATTTAAAGTTATCACACCAACACATGTAATTGTAAACCAAAGGCTCATATTGGCACATAATTGCTATTGAATTCGTTTGCTCACAAAATCACTGGATTGTTGAAGTCTCTTTCGACCGTCGCCAAGTAAGACTACTCAGACACTGAGTGTAAAGCATTTTTACATTGGAAATTTAAAATTAAGCCACCACAAAGTTCACTGTAACACATGGAGCAAATAGCCATTTGACACATATTTGCTGTTGAATTAAATTGGCATTTTAAATAGTTTGCACACAAACTCACTGGATTATTGAAGACTAAGTCCCAAACCCATCTTAGACTCATTGATTAGGAAACAGTTTTACTATGGAATCACTATATTAGATTTGAAAATAACACACAAATTGTTCTGCATGTAATCAGATCAAACCGTATTTGATTTTATATTTCAGCCAAATAATCACATTGCATTGTAGGACCTCCTGAACCAGCATTAAGTTACACGCTTTAATGACGATTATGACGGCCATTTAAATGGTTGCAGCATTGTTAAATGAACTCTTAATTACACTATTGATTCAATTGCCATTTATTTCCCTTAAATCCAGCCAACCGAGTCGTGTTAGTAGACAGTACATTTAGTGTAGTAATCAAGCGAAAGCAAGCATTTAAATGGCCTGTTTACCACTGAGACTCTGGTATCAGCCTAAAACAATTGAAGTCACATTATAATTCAAAAAAATGTTTAGACAGCAGTCAGACGATTTACAGCAATGTCTCAATCCTCACCACATGACCTCCGGGCAATCACTGTATGGAGTGGCATGTGAAGGAAATGTCACAGAGCAAGATGAAGATTCAATCTAGGGTTTATTCTCCCAATGTGGACACAGTGCTGGGAAGTCTGAGAGTGGAGATGGGACTGACTAGCACTGCATAAAAGAAGGTCAAGTGAAGGGAGAGACTGATGGAGCCCTGTAACATACTGTAGTCTACTTGCACATTTGTATTCCTCTAACACTCCCAGGCCGATGTACAAGTTAGCACTTTCTGCTCCGCTTGGGCTGTGAAAGAAAGGGGATGAGCGGATAGCTGCTTCTTTTCTCCAGGTTGTATCTTTCTTGTATGAGGTGCAAACCTTGAGCTGAAACCCCTGCAAAGCCTTTGATTATAGGGCTGTATTGTGGAGCAGCAGATTACTCTCCCTGCCTCTGCCTCGCCTCTCTGGGAAGACTGACAGAGAGACTGGGGCTACATGGGACTGAGGGTTCCTGGCTTGGAGAGAGACAGAGACGCCTCCAACTCCTGGGGACACAGGGATTGGCGGAGTGATGAGGGTCTGGAGTGAAAACAGGCTGGGAGAATAGAGGGGCTCAATGCTAGAATGGTTGGCAGGAGGATTGGGGTTAGAATGGGGACAGGGCAGGGTGGTCAAAGGAACTGGGGGATGTGGATATGAAGAGACATCCAGGGTTGGAAAAGGCATTGTGCTATATTTTAGTATTTAGTATTTGTTAGGATCCCTCTTCCTTGGGTCCAAACAGGAATAAAACAATTACATCACAACAAAACAATAGCCTACATCATAAATAAAACAATTACATCACAACACAACAATAGCCTACATCATAAATAGCTTTGTTGCTTCAGCATTGTGCTTGTAATGCCAGGGTAGTCGGTTTGATTCCTGGGACCACCCATACATGAAATGTATGCACACATGACTGTAAGTCGCTTTGGATATAAGTGTCTGCTAAGTGACATATGTTAGGAATCGTTCCTCTATTATTACAAATGTTTCTTATAAGTCAGGATGAAGGAAGATCTCTAAGTGATGGACAGGGATGGAGCCAACGGCAGGGCCTTACACACATGCCTACAATCACAGCCACACACACAGAGACCTTAACCAAGTATTCTGTCTATTTCTCTTTGTGACGCACACATGCACACACGCACACCACCATCTTCAATTGAAAGTTAAAGTAATGGAAAGAAGAGAGAGAAACATCTCAGGAGAGGAAGCCCTTAGGAGAGGAAGCCCTCGAGGAGAGAGCTAATATACCACTATCTAGTTTCACCTTTTGTCAGATGAAGCCTTTCCTGCACTCTCTTTCTTTCTCGCCACCACTCATTCCCTCCCTCTCTGACTATATCTCTTTTTGTCTGCCTTTCTCTCCTTTCCTCCATTCCTGCGCTCTCTCTTTCTTTCCCGCTCTTTCTTTCGCTCCTTGGCACATGCCTATCCAGGTGCTCACAAACAGACTATTTGGCCTCATCCTCATAACATGTAATTGCCAACGCAGGAACAATGCATCCAGCAGCATTACTGGGAGGAACAGTTTTCTTCTCTCAGTTCCATGGTTCTACATCTGCCACGCCAGATACCGGGGCCAGGGGAGAGGAGCCTTTCCCTTCTTAAACAGCACATAGTTTACCTCACTTTGAGGCTCTGAACAAAGTAAGCCAGGGCAAAGCTGGATGTGAAACATTAGACCCCTAGGAATGATTCACAGGAATCTGGGGTCAAATAGGAATAACATATATTTCAAAGGTGATGTCATTGAAACTGAGCTGTTTTCTCCCTACTATGGGCCAAAGGAGAGTAACCTGATATATGGTGCTCATCACAGGAATTGTGTGAAGAGGACATGGCTGAACCCAAGCCCTCGTAGAGCATGTCCTTGGTATTGATTAGCATTTGATCCTAGCCACTCGCTCCTCTCGCTCTACACGCTCCTCTCTCCACTGTCCCCCCAGGCACCACTGTGACCTTCCCTGGCTGTCTGCCTTCCACCCTGTCCCCTAGTCCCCTATTTCCCTCAACCCTTTTAGACGTAGTGGGGAGGACGCCTGGCACTCTTCTCTCTACTAGTAACACGAGTGATGGGGTTAAGGGAGGGTGGGTGAGTTAAGTAGAGAGTGAGAGAAGAAAGGAAGAGAGAGAGAAAGAGTATTTCGCTTTGGTCATAAGGCAGAAAACAAATGGAGTTCCTGAATGGGTCCATTATCAGAGGGGGGTGACAGAGAGAGATGGGTGGTGAAGATTAGGCATTGAATGGATGTGAATAGATGCAGGGAGGGATGGATGGATAGATCTGACAATCTGCTTAACCAGTGTAGTACTCGTGCATCTGGCTCTCCATTCTCTCTGCTCAGCCCTGCAGTACTGTGTTTGTAATATTGTCTAAAATTAGTAATTTATGTGGCTAGGCTATCCAATTGTGGTCTCTGTCTTATGCCATTGTTGTGTACCACATCCTGTTATTTGTTTCCACACAATACCTCTCTGTCATGGTCACTGACCAGGTATGGTTGAATTTCATAACAGCTAGAATTCCTTTTCCATTTATCTTCCACATCCCCCCTGTCTCTCTCTCTCTCTCTCTCTCTCCCTCCCTCTCTCTCTCTCTCTCTCTCTCTCTCTCTCTCTCTCTCTCTCTCTCTCTCTCTCTCTCTCTCTCTCTCTCACTGTCTCTCTCTCGCTCTCTCTCTCTCGCTCTCTCTCTCTCTCTCTCTCTCTCTCTCTCTCACTCTCTCTCTCTCTGTCTCTCTCTCTCACTCACTGTCTCTCTCTGTCACTCTCTCTGTCTCTCTCTGTCTCTCTGTCTCTCTCTCTCCCAGTCTCTCTCTCTCCCTGTCTCTCTCTCTGTCTGTCTCTCTGTCTATCTCTGTCTCTCCCTGTCTCTCTCTGTCTCTCCCTGTCGCTCTTTGTCTCTCTCTCTCTGTCTGTCTGTCTCTCTCTGTCTCTCGCTGTCTCTCTCTGTCTCTCTCTGTCTCTCGCTGTCTCTCTGTCTGTTTCTCCCTGTCTCTCTCTCTCTCCCCATCTTACTGTTAAGTCATGTTTTATAGTTGTATTTGCTGACTGAGGGAACTGGAACTGGGCGCCTATCTTCTCGCTGTAATAGAATTGCTCTTTCCAACACGGCTAACAGTTTCCACGGTAACAGAGACGGGAGAAATAGGCTGTGAATGCAATGGTGTGGTGAAGACAGTTTTATCGTTGGGATGTTTTAGGCCTTTTCTGATACAGCATAACACCATCATAGAGTTCTGGAAATGTAACTTCTGCAATCATAATTGCCTGTTTGCATTTATATAATTGCTTTTCATAGACATATGCTATCTTTCCCTCTAAAATAAAGCTAACAGTTATGGTGAATCGTCTCATTTTCTCTGCTCTGCAGGTAAGATCTATTGGCCATTGTAGGAGATAACCCTGATTGGTATTTGTAACGAGTGAGGTTGAGTTGCCTTGCAGGGAAGAGACTCCATGACATTTTCCTAATCACTTCATCTCATCTTCTTTTATGACCTCGGGAAGTCATTCTCTGGTGGGGCTTCAGCTGCAGCTCTGCAGATCTTTTTTCTTCATGTAGTATTGGACATTTTGCCAGACAGAGTAGAGACAGACAGACCATAATATAATGCTACTTTCTGGCAGGCTGCTCATCTTATGTGCATGCTCTCAATGAGGATTTGCATAAAGCAAAGACATCAACTCTCATTCATCCTGACAGTTAGAAGTTTCCATAACAAGAGTTTTCCATCCAATGCAAGTATTGATGTTTGCATGTGTGATTTTCAAAAGATAGACACATTTAAGCTACAGTGAAAGATGGAATTGTGTGGGGAGGATAACTTCTGATGGCTAACTCATCAGTGCCATTAAAGGAGCATTTACTTCTGAACACTATAATGTGGTAAAGGAATAGTGTAACCCTAAGCTAGCTTATATACTTCTACCTAGCTTCTACACTTCTACCTAGCTTCTACGCTTCTACCTAGCTTCTACGCTTCTACCTAGCTTCTACGCTTCTACCTAGCTTCTACGCTTCTACTTAGCTTCTACGCTTCTACCTAACTTCTACGCTTCTACCTAGCTTCTACTCTTCTACCTAGCTCCAAGTGAGGTTTGAAAGGGGTACTGGGATTGGGAGCAGGGCTATATTTAGGCTGACCTGAGTGGCCGTGTGCACAGGGATGCCGGGCAAGAGACAGGTGCAGACCAGTCATCATGGAAGAACACAAGAGCCCCACAGGCAGATAATGGAGGCCATCAGACAGCCCAGGCCCCAGCCCCTCGCTATATTTAGCCCACAGTCAGGGAGGGGGCAGAGCGGGTAGGGCTGTGGAGCAGGGCTGGAGGGCTCCAGTAAAAACAGGGGGCTTGCTGGAGACTGTTCCACTGTTAGACTGAGTCTCCTGGGTTTCAAGGCCTATTGCCTCTCTGCTGTTGACTCAGTACGCGTGTTACCGTGTTTGCTCAAGCTGGAGCCA
The DNA here is from genome assembly GCF_029448725.1 of Salvelinus fontinalis. Lineage (NCBI taxonomy): Eukaryota > Metazoa > Chordata > Actinopteri > Salmoniformes > Salmonidae > Salvelinus > Salvelinus fontinalis. Next base: position 12,031,085 of record NC_074669.1, read on the forward strand.
TGTGAATGTTTTTTTGTTGCCCAGAAGTAGTCTCAACTGAAAACAAATACGTTTGATGTATGTCTCTGGCACAGAGCGGTCTATTATATCCCTGAATCTCCTGTTTGGTGTGGACACTGGCAGTGCGGCCTGCGGCTGAGTGACGCATACTACAGGAAGAACCATCAGTGGTATCAGCCTGGTTGTTTTAGAAGGGAACAGATACACTGTGACACCAGGCAGAATAAGTGGTCTTCATAGTGGCTGGTATCTCTGTGCCAGTCCCTAGCATCCAGCCGTAGACAGCACAGCTCACCATGGCTGTAGAAGCAGTAGAAGCAGTATAAGCAGGGAAATCAGATAGCTCCTGATTACTCTAACATATTGGCCCCGGTCTAATGAACTAATAGAGCCGGCTCCGGTTGCATGGGGGATTTTAATGTTAAATCTGTTTTCCCTTTCACAGCGTAAGGGCTCCATTTTATAGGTTTTTGGGGGAAAATTAGTTTTTCATACTCATTCAGGGTTGATTTGTTAATTTTCCATTTCAATGTTCTGCCACGCACTGAAGAATGAGTGAGTTGGGGTGGTGTCATAAAAAAAACACTTTATCTACCAACCACTGCCTGTTGCCTGTAAATTGGTACAAAGTAATCATTTCCCTGAGTAATATGCATTAAGTATTGCAGAACGACACCCACAATAACAGAATTTGTTATTTTGAAAAACACATTTTTAAGTTGAATCAAAACTAGTATAGGGGATTTGATTCATGTTTTGTATACACTGTGTTATGTTTATTGTTGCTATAGTACCAGACTTATAGGCACGGATCGGATTAACTGTCGACCTTTAGCTAACTCTAACTCGTAAATGTTCTACCTGTTAGTTCACGCTCGCCCAACCAGCCCCAGCCTGCTCCAGCCCCACAGGGATCCCTCCATTTGCAACATTAGAGAGTAATTTGAGATCATGTGACGGGTCTGTGTGTTTCATATTTATATCTTACTGGCACAATGCACCCTGGGTAGGGAACGAGAGGGTGCGTTGAGATGATGGGGGTGAGGGAGGCCAAGGGCGAGGAGAAAGGGAAGGTGGAAGAGAGATGGCGGGAGTATAAAGAGAAGACAACAGCCAAGCAGAGAGATGTGCAGAGAGATGTGCAGAGGAGATGAGCATAGGAGATGTGCAGAGGAGATGAACATCAGAGATGTACAGAGGAGAGGCGCAGAGAAGATGTGCAGAGGAGATATGCAGAAATGTGCAGAGGAGATGTGCAGGGAGATGTGCAGAGGAGATATGCAGAGGAGATATGCAGAAATGTGCAGAGGACACGTGCAGAGGAGATATGCATAGGAGATGTGCAGGGAAATGTGCATGGAGATGTGCAGAGGAGATGAGTATAGAAGATGAACATCGGAGATATGCACAGGAGATGTGCAGAAGAGATGTGCAGAGGAGATGTGCAGAGAAGATGTGCAGGGATATGTGCAGAGGAGATGTGCAGAGGACATGTGCAAAGGAGATATGCAGAGGAGATGTGCAGAGGAGATGAACATCAGAGATGTGCAGAGAAGATGTGCAGAGGAGATGTGCAGAGGAGATATGCAGAGGACACATGCAGAATACACGTGCAGCGGACACATGCAGAGGAGATGGGCAGGAAGATGTGCAGAGGAGATGTGCAGAGGAGATGTACAGAAGAGATGTGCTGAGGAGATGTGCAGAGGAGATGGACATAGGATATGTGCAGAGGAGATGTACAGAAGAGATGTGCTGAGGAGATGTGCAGAGGAGATGGACATAGGATATGTGCAGAGGAGACGCGCAGAGGAGATGTGCAGAGAAGATGTGCGGAGGAGATGTGCAGGGATATGTATGGAGGAGATGAACATAGGAGATGTGCAGGGAGATGAACATCGGAGATGCGCAGAGGAGAGGTGCAGGGATATGTGCAGAGGAGTGGACATAGGAAATGTGCAGAGGAGAAGGGCAGAGAAGATGTGCAGGAATATGTGCATAGAAGATGTGCAGAGGAGATGTGCAGAGGAGACGTGCAGAGAACACATACAGAGGAGATGTGCAGGAAGATGTGCAGAGGACACGCGCAGATGAGATATGCAGAGGGGATGTGCAGAGGAGATGTGTAGGGATATGTGCAGAGGAGATGTGCAGAGGGGTGGACATAGGATATGTGCAGAGAAGATGTGCAGAGGACACGTGCAGAGGACACGTGCAAAGGAGATATGCAGAGGGGATGTGCAGAGAGGATATGCAGGGAGATGTGCAGAGGACACATTCAGAGGAGACGCGCAGAGGAGATGTGCAGAGGACACATGCAGAGGAGATGTGCAGAGGAGATGGACATAGGATATGTGCAGAGGAGATGGACATAGGAAATGTGCAGCGGAGATTGAGGATAGCAGAGCCAGAAGAGATTCAGCTTGCCCAAGGCGACGAAGTAGAGCAGGATAGAGAGAGGAGGACGGGGAGAGTTTACAGGGTTTGTTATTGGAGGACAGGATGATGGATGGAAAATGTGAGTGTTTGACAGAGAGATCAGTGTGCTATTGGAGGATCCAAAGCAGGGGGCAACATGATGCAGTCACAGCTCCTCTCTCCCATCTCATTTCTGCACAGTGTGGGGAAAGAAGGAAACAGACGGGGGAGGTGCAGGGAAAGGTAAGGAACAGGCGCTTGAGAATTGTGAGGCACAGTAAGCATGTGATGAAAAGCAGCAATCTTCCATAACTACGATCAAACTTTATTCTAATACTATGTTGTTGCTATTTCTATCAAGAGGATTCTATGTTGAATAAATTGGGTAGAAATACAATTCATAATGATACCATGAGACCAATGCTGTCAGATGGTCTGTGTTCCCTAGACACTGAACGAACACACACCTTGTTACAGAGAGTCTCAGCAGCAGCAGAAGGAGCCAGTAACAGTGAGTCAGGTGCTGGAGCTGTGGATCTGATCTGCTGTCCTAGTTTCCCTGCAGTCCTCCCCAGCAGCACCGTCACACAGCCCAGCTTACATTAATCAATGTGTGTTAGGCACTGGCATCCGGGTCACTATACCTACAGATGAGCCCATGTCAGAGGAGAGGAGCAGCCCATCCATCTGCAGAAAACGGCCCGTCCCAGACCCATCTCTAATTGAGTTCGGGGATCCACAGCCGCGGCTCTCTGAAGAACTTTCTGATGATTTCATGAGTGGATATTGAAGGAGAAGTTATATATACACTGCTCACAAAAATAAAGGGAACACTTAAACAACACAATGTAACTCCAAGTCAATCACACTTCTGTGAAATCAAACTGTCCACTTAGGAAGCAACACTGATTGACAATAAATTTCACATGCTGTTGTGCAAATGGAATAGACAAAAGGTGGAAATTATAGGCAATTAGCAAGACACCCCCCGACGTCTCCACCTGTGGACGTCGGGCCCTCATACCACCCTCATGGAGTCTGTTTCTGACCGTTTGAGCAGACACATGCACATTTGTGGCCTGCTGGAGGTCATTTTGCAGGGCTCTGGCAGTGCTCCTCCTTGCACAAAGGCGGAGGTAGCGGTCCTGCTGCTGGGTTGTTGCCCTCCTACGGCCTCCTCCACGTCTCCTGATGTACTGGCCTGTCTCCTGGTAGCGCCTCCATGCTCTGGACACTACACTGACAGACACAGCAAACCTTTTTGCCACAGCTCGCATTGATGTGCCATCCTGGATGAGCTGCACTACCTGAGCCACTTGTGTGGGTTGTAGACTCCGTCTCATGCTACCACTAGAGTGAAAGCACCGCCAGCATTCAAAAGTGACCAAAACATCAGCCAGGAAGCATAGGAACTGAGAAGTGGTCTGTGGTCACCACCTGCAGAACTACTCCTTTATTGGGGGTGTCTTGCTAATTGCCTATAATTTACACCTTTTGTCTATTCCATTTGCACAACAGCATGTGAAATTTATTGTCAATCAGTGTTGCTTCCTAAGTGGACAGTTTGATTTCACAGAAGTGTGATTGACTTGGAGTTACATTGTGTTGTTTAAGTGTTCCCTTTATTTTTTTGAGCAGTGTATATATATTCACAGATATATATATATATTCACAGATATAAATATATATATATATTTACAGACGGAGCATGCGCTCTGATGCATTATTCTTCTTCATTTCCACCACACTTTTCCTCTCCCCTCTCTCTATATTCCCTTTACTCTCTCTCTCCCCGAGCATATAAAAGTTGGAGTGCTTTAATATGTGGATAAAAAGGAGGGAGACTAAATTTGTGATGCAATGTATATGTGAGCGGTGATGAAATGGAGATGGATTGGATGTGGATGAAGGAGATAGGTGACGAGCCTCTTCCCTCTCTCTCTGTCTCTTTTTCTGGCGCTCTCCTCCGTACACCATGGCGCACGGCGCGGCACTTGGATAATTAGTGTGCGTTCATTAATAATGAATTAAAGCAGGCTCTCGGAGCCTGTCAGTGGGCTTCTCGCACTGCCTCATTAATTAAACATCAGAGTTTCTCAGGCTTTTGATTAAAGATAAAGAGGAAGTGGGATGATCAATAGACATCCTTTAGAGCCCGAGCAGACATCTCAGCCTACTGCACCGGAGCTAGCTGGATGACACTCACCATGCCGGTCTGGCTTTTTTAGGAGGGCAGCAGGTTTTGCATGTTCGCTCCTCACGTGACATCGACAACTCGGTAGGAGGGCCAGTACATTGTAATTGGTTGGATCAGATGTTGAGTCAGTACGCCCCCACACAGGCCCAGGGTTGGGCCGATGCCAGGCTGCTAGAGTGCCAAAGTACCAACCCCTCCTGCACCTCTCCTTAGGCCTACAGGGCTCCAGCCATTCAATCCTTCTCTCTCTCTCTCTCTCTCTCTCTCTCTCTCTCTCTCTCTCTCTCTCTCTCTCTCTCTCTCTCTCTCTCTCTCTCTCTTTCTCTGTCTCTATCTCTCCCTCTCTCTCCCCCTCTCCCCCCGAAGCACCGGCAGACTGCAGCAGGGGCTGGTGTCTGAGTGACAGAGTGGCTCTCAACACTGTGCCAATAACACCCAGACACACATATACACACACAGAGGTCACACCCCTGCCCCCAGCAGCCACTCATCCTCTGACCAACATACCAACTGACCGACTATAGGAAATAGGAGTTTCATCCCAAAACATCATGACACAACAGATGGCCTCACTCTCTCTGAGTAGGAGGAGAATGAGAACAAAGAGACACTGAATCATCTTCTGACTGACTCAGATCTTCATTAATGGTATGATGGTCTGATAGTAATTGTAAATGATGCTCTGGAGGATTGCGAAGGCTGCCTCCCAATACGTGTGTTTGGGGTCTCCCGAGTGACGCAGTGGTCTAAGTGCTTGAGGCATCATTACACCGGTTCGACACCCAGGCTGTGTCACAACCAGCCTGTGAACGGGAGTCCCATAGGGCGGCACACAATTTGCCCAGCGCTGTCCGGGTTAGGTGACGGTTTGGCCGGGGGGGGCTTGGCTCATTGTGCTCTGGTTATTCCTTATGGTGGGCCGAGTGCCTGCAGGCTGACTTCGGTCGTCAGTTAAATGGCGTTTCCTCTGACACATTGGTGCGGCTGGCTTCCGGGTTAAGCTGGCGGGTGTTAAGGAAGAGTGGTTGGGCGGGTCATGTTTCGGAGGACGCATGACTCCACCTTCGCCTCTCCCGAGCCCGTTGGGGAGTTGCAGCGATGAGACAAGATCGAAACTGGATTGCAATTGGATATCACAAAATTGGGGATCAGAGGAGAGAGAGACAGACAGACAGATAGGAGAGAGGGACTTTAACTCTGCAGGTTGCATTCTAAATAACAATATTTCAGTAGTATTTGTGAATTGTCTAATAAGTAAACAATACATATTTTTATATAGTTCCACCTGACACTCATCAGTCACTTTGTTGTGTTTGGTGTTTTGATATTCATGCAATCAGATACCCATAGACTTCCAGTCATTGTGCTAACTGTAGTTAGCATTGGCTCACGAAACTACCTCTAACTTCCTTCATACTGGAGACATAAAGATGTTGTCCACGAGTTCATCTGACTTTGGGGAAGTAGATAAAGGGCCTCATTACCAAAATCTTGAAGAAAAGACAGTGGTTATATACATATCCTCTGTAAGTGGTTTAATGGATGAGAATCATTAGAGGCAACTTGTACACTACCATGAGCGGAGGACAACGTATTGTCATTTCATCGAGGCCCAAAGCAGATATCAACCCGGGTTGAAGGGAATAATAATGATTCAAAAGCTGTCAGAGGAACTGTTGACAGATTATGAATATAAAAACCGACTTGATGTATATTCTCAAATGTCATTTCTATTTATTTATTTCAACAGATGTACTGAAATGGCTTATCCCATAGGATATGGGAGATGTTTACTTCCCTTGATGTTTTATAGAGGCTATGTAAGCATGTTAAGCCTGTACTCAACCCTAACACATTTGACATTTATTCCCTATCATATCACACCAGCAAAATCATAGGCATAGGATTAGACAAGCATGCAGGCACACACACAGTCTCCCACTGATACTCATGTATGTCGAGACACTTACAGAGGGAATGTCTTGTTGCCATAGCGCCCATTGGCAGTGTGGACGCAGCAAGCCTGACTGAACACCAGAGAAATAGAGGGGGGAAGTTGAGAGAAAGAGAGGGTACAGGGAACGAGACAGAGAGAGCGAGGGAGGATCTTACTCTGATTGACTCTGGGAATCAGGCACCATGGCGCAATGTTTCATTTGTAAACTGCAGCCATTATACATCAGAGCGAGGAGGAAATGTCCCCCCTTCCATTGCCTCCCTCCATCCCTTTATCCTTCACTCCTCTCTCGCTCTAACACATCTCCTGGATCAGAAATTATTCTGATCATGTCTTTTTGGCCAGGGTGTGCACCCATTTCAAAGTTCATAGCCAATACATTTCACATGCCTGATCACTGGTCTACAGCTCTGGCCATTCGCACTGAGAGAAATGGACCTGGGCCGTATCATTAAGGACTTAAAGCTCTCATAAACCCTGTCTTTCATACAGCACAGTGTAAACTGATGTTCTGTGTCTGTTCTACAGCGAAGGCCATTACATTTCATTAACGCCAGTGTTGCTTCTACTAAGTTGCCCCCTCTCCGTCTGTGTTTTTTCTCCTTCTTACTCTTGATGCAACAACAGCAGAATGTGATAGCTAGCAGAGGAGATGAGACAGACATTTTGGCAGTGTTATTTAGCCGCCACTCAGAATGAGTAAAACAAATGGAGACTCAGGTTGTGACGGCTGTCCTTATCTTGTCATGAGCAGAATTGTTTCAGTGAGAGAGAGCGATATTACCACAGCACTGGGGAGGCTGCCTTCCCCTGTCTGTTCCATTTGTCTCCACCACTTTCCATTCAGCTCTCTAGTTGGGTTCTCATCTCCCTCTGTCATCTCTCTCAGAATCAAAAATTCATTTCTGCACCCTCTCTCTCTCCCGCTTCCCTATCTGCTCTCTCTCCCTCTTTCTCTTTCCCTCTCTCTGTCTCTCTCCATCTCTCCTATCCTCACCTCTAGATGAATATAGATCTCTCTATCTGATTCAAATAAGACTTTCCTGGCTTGACAGTCGTCCGTCCGTCCTTCAGTTGCACCAGATCTCCAAGTGAGGCAAGGTGCAGAATGGCGAATGTTAGGCTAAGTTGTATTTTAGTCAGACCTATCCAGAGCACTGTCTTTGTTCCACAGTACTTCATTCCGTCTCCTTTATCTGTGCTGGTATGACAATAATCCTGGAAATACCCGATGGGAGAGAAACTGAACCAGTGGACTGATAGAAAACGAAGGAACTAAGGAGGTCATTACTGGGGGATATTGAATAGTAGGGGCCTGTTTCACACGGACAGAGAGAGACAGAAACCCAGGCTGTAGCGTCATAGGCTGTATGGCCCTGGGTTCTCTGCTCAAGTTGAACCCTGGAGATCCGTCAATAAACAGCCTACCGAGGTTTAATCAACGGAGTGTTCTAGACCTTATGCACCGTACATGCTTCCAGCAGCTTGGATGTGTACCGGTACCACACTGTGGATGGTGCAGCTCTCTCACTGTTGTTTTTCTTCAGAATTAAGAAGTATTTAGCTACTACAATGAGTAACACAGGATGAATGGAAATCTCTTCTTTGTTGAGTGACTTGTTGGAAGAAGCGTTATGGAATGTGGGTGTCTTGAGAGAGCTGTGTAGGAAACTGTGCGTTGTCTTGGCTGTTTGTCCCACTCCTTTCGGTCTACTTCAGTTGGTGCATCTGTCAACAGAAGCAGCAGGAAACCTCCAGTGTGTTTGGCTGGCTCTGTGTTGGAAAAACACCAGTCAACGGTACACAACTTACACTGGGATTTGGACATCACTTTGTATTAATAGAATCAACTCCGCAGGAGCACAATGGATGTGGGAAGCGAAGGTCTTTCAAGGCTTGATGACAGGTGATCAATGAGACTGTGTGGGATTGTTGTTGTCATTAAGGCCTAAATGAGTCTGCATTCATGTTCACTGTGTAGACGTAAGGCCACCCACCCAGCCTTGAGTCTTGTGCCTGAGCCAGCATAGGCTTAAATACATGCCTCTGAATTGTGAAAGGACCGACCTGTTTGTCTCTTCTCTGTCTGACTAAAGCATGTAGCTGTACGTGTTAAAACGCTGTTGTTTAAATGGTTCTTCAATAGTTTCAGCCTCACGTAGCCTCACTGGATCCCACTGAGACTTTTCTACTGCACTTTTTCTTCTTTATTGAATTGAATTACCAAACGGCGCGGACGCCATGGCGTTTGGAGGGGAATAAATGACTCTATTGATTTGATCCATTCCTTGAGATGCCAGGTAGTAAATGACATTGTCGAATAACCCTCCAACTGGTGAGGAGCGTGAGTGCAGCGGGGGATATTATTGGCTGATTCGATAAAGGAACTCAGGAACTCCTGGTGGTATTATTTTGAAGGGTCTGAGGATGTCATGTGAAACCTATTTATTGTGCAGACAGAGCAGAAAAGCCAGTGAACTAAATAAATAAAAGGAGCCGTCAACCATAATAACATATTCTGGAAGGTCTGACAGGGTCATTCAGGTCATAGAAGCATCTCCTTTAATCCTTCACTGAGCTCAGACCAATGTTTATTAGTGTGTGAGTGGCTCTTATGTACTCTCCCCTCCACACATACGTGTTCGCACTGAGCTATTGACTGGCCACGCTTCTTTCTCTGTCTCGGTACCACTCTTTCACACTCTCCTCCCCCATCTCTTGTCTCACCCATTTTCAACCATTTTCTTAATTTTTCCTGGATCTCCCACCCCTACTTCTTTCCTCTTTTCCCTCCCTCCCTTCCTTCCTTTCTTCTCTCTCTCTCTCTCTCTCTCTCTCTCTCTCTCTCTCTCTCTCTCTCTCTCTCTCTCTCTCTCTCTCTCTCTCTTCCTCTCTCTCATTCTCCCTCGCTCTCTCTCTCTCCCTCCCTCTTTCTCTCTCTCTCCCTTCCTCTCTTTCATTCCCCCCCTCTCTCTCGCTCTCGCTCTCTCTGTCTGTCTGAACATATGTATGACTATTGCTCTCTGTGAATGGCTGCTGCTACAGCTTTATCAGTCTATTCTTCAGTTATGACTTAATATGTCCCTGAGTTCTCATCTCCCTAGCAACGGGCTCAGTTAACACTAAACCTGGATTCAATATTTTCAGTTTTTCATATATCAGCCCCCCGTCCACCCCCCTACATTCAACCATTCCTGTCAAGACTAACTGGCCTGACTGACATCTATAACCCCCTACACACACACACAGACACACACACACACACACACACACACACACACACACACACACACACACACACACATACACTAGAGTAGTCCACTCCCCACCCACCCACCCAGATTTGCCCAGCGTAACCCAATCTCTCTGTAGTAAACAGCACAGAGGGGCTGTAAGGAACTGTGAGCAGAGAGAGGAGAGGATAAGCGGGCAATTAAACTGTCAGCTAGAGAGAGAGAAAGAGGAATGAGGAATCTTAACAAAGTCCTGCTAAATAAACTATTCACCACCGCCGCCAAACCTCCCTGCACAAATCTTATCACACCAACACAGAAAATAATGCATTATTAGACAGATGGAAATGGAAGACCAAAGAGTTGAAGAAAAATAGATGGAACGGGATGGTAGACATAGAGAGAGATACATGGGGTAAAGAGAGACAGAGGGAGAGAGAGAGACAGAGAGGGAGATGGAGAGAGAGACAGAGAGAGAGAGAGAGAGAGAGAGAGAGAGAGAGAGATGGAGAGACAGAGAAAGAGACAGAGAGACGAAGAGAGAGAGAGATGGAGAGACAGAGAAAGAGACAGAGAGATGAAGAGAGAGAGAGAGAGAGAGAGAGAGAGAGAGAGAGATGGCAATAGAGAGAGAGAGAGAGAGGGAGAGGTGTTGGAGAGAGAAAGAGAGAGAGAGAGACAGAGAGGGATATGGAGAGAGAACGAGACGGACAACATTTTAAAGATATGTGAAGATGAAAGATCTTGTCAGATAGAAAAGGATAAATAGAGAAAAAGGGTCAGAGAGAGAGAGAGAGAGAGAGAGGGAGAGAGAGAGAGAGAGAGAGAGAGAGAGAGAGAGAGAGAGAGAGAGAGAGAGAGAGAGAGAGAGAGAGAGAGCAACCTTGGGAAAATCATCTGCAGTATCATTAGCAGCAGACTCATACATTTCTTCAGTGAAAACAATGTACTGAGCAAATGTCAAATTTGCTTTTTACCAAATCATTGTACGACAGACCACGTATTCACCCTGCACAATCTAATTGAAAAACAAACAAACCAAAACAAAGGCAAAGTCTTCTCATGCTTTGTTGATTTCAGAAAAGCCTTCAACTCAGTTTGGCATGAGGGTCTGCTATACAAATTGATGGAAAGTGGTGTTGGGGGAAAAACAAATGACATTATAAAATCCATGTACACAAACAACAAGTGTGCGGTTAAAATAGGCAAA